>NC_086449.1:767274674-767574674 GCF_028390025.1 Pseudophryne corroboree | reverse complement strand
GGGTCACTACGGGTACTATTTCTTTCTGTGGGAAGGCAAAGTTCTCCTCACTGGACAGTTTATCAGCAGTACTTCCTTGTTCTGGTATAACACGGTGTCCTCAAAGAAAGAATTGGTATATAGTGAAGTCCCGTTGGGTTCAAATGGATTATAAGAATTTACAATCACATATACAGTGTATCGTAAAGGAAATTTTAATCCGCCTGGGTGCGGCGGACCTACGTACCGGACTTAGTGGGGTGTCAGCAATGTCCACCCAATTGCGCTTGTAGTATCCCTTCCTTTAATCCTGTCGATTCCAATATTGGTTCTTCCCTAGTTCACCTTTACCTCTCCATCCAAGTGGGGGGTTTCCGTAAATAGGAAAAAATACCAATATAGTGAAGTATTGCTTGTGTTTAGGTGTAAGAATTATTTATTCATAAAGTGCAGGTAAATATAATAAAATTTTAAAAATTAAAGACGTCTTGATCACAATAACAAATTTAAAATCCACCACAGATTAGTGGACCCACGTACCAGAGGTTGTAGGGTGTCACAGTGGCCCACCCAAACAGCGCTTGCAATGTAGCTCCCCGGGGTATATAGCAGCAATCAGCGTATTCCCTCTGGCTCCAGCAGGTCCCTCCAATCAGTCACCAACGCGTTTCTGCCCTCTGGGGGCCTTTCTCAAGGTGTGTGGTGTTAGTGTATGGTCGGTCTATTTAAACCCCACAGTGTGCCCTGATTGGAGGAAACCTTACCGGTACAAATTGACTTAAAAACATATTATAAACAACTTATATTTCACTAACTGGTTATATTCATGTTTTCAAACTGTTCCCTTTCATGGGTAGTGGCATTATTTACACCAGAAACGAGTTATACATTCGTTTCTTATCTCCGTGTGCGTTCCACTACCAGTGGAATGCACGCCATCATTCACTTCCGGGCGTATGCGTTCCACAGTCCGTGGAACGCACGCCGCTTCCTGTAAAAACCGGAAGTGTCGCGTGTAGCGCTGCGGGTCCGTGATGGAGGTCTCAGTGTGCTGGAATAAATAACTGCCTGTCACAGTGTGTCCCCAATTTACCTATAAAGCGGAAGCATATCTAGTATGGGTATGCTAAATAACAAGACATAATATATAAGATATATAAACGATTGGCATAAAAATGTTCAACTTCATATAAAATATAAAATACTAATGTTAGTAAAACAATAATGCAAGTAAAACAATTCAGATTATATATAAAGGAAGGGTATCAAACTCATAAAAACCATTTTAGTTCAAAGTCCATATTTAGCCCTTTTGGATTAAGAGTACCTAATTCGTAAATAAGTCTCATTTCTGTTTGTGCTAATATTTCTTCTTCATTGTTCCGTCTCCAATGATTTTGCACAGTTTTAATCCCTATCACTTTGGTCAAACCCTCACACTTACTATTATGAACTGATTTAAAATGGTTAGATACAGAATGGGTGATGAGCCCCTTTTCTATATTTCTAACATGCTCCGCCCATCTTATTTTTAGTGACCTACAAGTACGTCCAATATATTGCAGACCACACTTGCATTCCATCAAATATATACAATTCTTTGTGTTGCAAGTGATGAATTCCTTGATGTCATATTTAATTCCAGTAGATGCTGAATAATAATATTCAATTTTTGATACCTGTGTAGTATGTGTTTGACACATTTTGCACAAGCCACACCTGTGGAAACCTTTGGTCTTTATTCTATTGGATTTTTTTGGAGGAATTGCACTCTTCACCATCCTCTGTCTCAGGTTCGGGGCCCTGCGATAAATGAATTTGGGTTGTGGTTTAATCAAGGGTTTTAAAACTGGGTCCCTAGATAGCAAGTGCCAATGTTTTCTTATAATGTTTTCCATCTCTCTATATTGGCTGTTGAAAGTGGTAATAAAGGGTAACATAATATTCTCTACCTCTCTCTGAGTTTTCGGTCTCAAAATATCCTCCCTATCCATTCTTGCTATTTCTTCTATATGTGTGTCCATAGATTGTTGCTGGTATCCTTTTCTGAGGAATTTCTTTTTTATGTCATCTGCCTGTTCTTTATACGTTTCTATTTCCGTGCAGTTCCTCCTCATACGTCTAAACTGGCTCTTTGGAATATTCTTAATCCAGTTAGGATGGTGGTTACTTCCTGTCGGGATATATGAATTGGTATCTGTAGGTTTAAAAAAAGATTTGGTGTGCATGTATCCCTCTTTTATGTATATCGTCAAATCTAAAAAGTTAATTTCTTCCTTACTTATATTAAAAGTTAGGTCAATATTAAAATTATTGGAATTCAATAGTATACAGAAATCATCTAATAGCTCTTTCTCACCTTCCCAAATGAATATTATGTCGTCAATGAACCTATACCAAAGTTTAATGTGTTGGAGGAACCTGTTATTGCCCCAAATATGGTTGTCCTCCCATAGGCTCATGAAGAGATTAGCGTATGAAGGCGCAAAACGAGTTCCCATTGCAGTCCCTCTTGTTTGCTGGAAGAATTTTCCATTATACCAAAAAAAGTTATTTTTTAAGATGAAATTAATACTTTCCAATAGAAAGGGAATTTTGCTATCGGCATTCTCATTTTTCTCAAGATGGTATTTTACTGCTTGGATGCCTTTTTCATGCTCTATAATTGTGTATAAACTCCGCACATCCGCGGTGCAGAGGAAGGAGTTTTCATTCCACGTTACAGTTTTCAGTTTATTTAAAATATCCGTGGTGTCCTTGATGTGCGACTTAATTTTTAACACTTCAGGTTGCAGGTGATGGTCAATAAAATGAGACAAATTGGATGTTACTGAATTTGTGCCTGCAACTATAGGTCTCCCAGGGGGGTTTATTACATCCTTGTGTATTTTGGGGAGTACATAAAAGACTGGAAGACTGGGATCCGTAATTTTCATGTATTGTTCTTCTTTCTCTGTGATGACTTGCTGTTCTTTGTACTTAGACAATAGAAGTGCCAAATTCTTCTCTATTCTCTCACTCGGATTCCCTCTTAATGTCATGTAGGTCTCTTTGTCTTCCAGTTGTTTCTTGATTTCTTCATCATATTTCTCTGCATCCATAATGACTATCCCCCCCCCTTGTCTGCAGGTTTTATCACAATATTTGTGTTTTCACTCAAATTGTCAATGGCAGCTTTCTGAAGTTTCGTTATATTCCGTGGAGCTTTCATCTTGAAGTGAGTATCTTCCAGATCAGTCGTCACCGCTCTGTTGAAACTTTCTATAAAACAACCACGGTTAAAAATGGGGTTGAACGTGGATTTCGGCCTAAAGGGGTCCCTGGCTGATGTAGTTTCCCCTTTTTGTGTTAAGTAATATTTTTTTAGTGAAACTTTCCTGACAAATTTCTGTAGATCTAAATAGGTTTGAAATTTGTTTAGTTTGTTATTAGGGGCAAACTTAAGGCCCTTTTCAAGGACATCTTGTTCATCTTTAGAGAGTTGATGTTTACTCAGATTGAATACAGTGGCCTTTTCTGGGGTTGGAGTTTTATCTATAGTGTCCTTCTTTTTAGTTAGACCCTTCCCTCTCTTTCCCCTTTTCTTACTTGTACGCTTAAAGACTAGAACCTTCTTTGCCTCCTCCTGCTCCCACCTAAAAAATCATTCCTATTGAAGGTTTGGTATCTGTTTTCCATTCTCAAAGGTGGAGTATGACGTGCTTCTTGACTTCTTCTCCATTCATCTTTGGTATAGAACCTTCTCCGATCAAAATGCTCTCGCCTATGTTCTTTTTCTGTATTGTATCGTGTTCTTTCTCCTCTGTTAGTATCTCTAGTCATCTGGTAGTTTCTTCTTCTATTATTACCTGGATGGTAGGTTCTTTTTCTAGATTGTGGCGTTATAGGTTTTTCAGGGGTTAGGTTTCTATTACAATATATCTTATTTTTAAAACTCAATCTCGTTAACCTTTCTGGGGTGGGATTGTACTCACAATTACAAGGTGTTTCCTCTCTATAATCTCTTACCACCTCTACTGAATCCCGCAATCTTTCCTCTTTATCTTTATTATCACTTTTTTTATCGTGTTTGTCCCTGATAAACTTCCTTTTTTTTCTTAATATAGTCTCTTTTTCTTTTCTGACTATCCTTCTTTCCATTTCCCCTTCTATTCGGATGTATTCGCCCAAATCTCTATATGGTGCTAATAACTCTGTATATTGTTCTATCTCAGTTTCTAGTTGGGCTAAATTCTTTTTCCTTTCATTAATAATCAAATTGATCAATGCAGAAGAACATTCTTCCAGAATCGTATCCCATTGATCATAGAATTCACTACTTTCCTGGTCTGAAGAGGGTCTTTTATCTATTCTTAGACCTCTTGGTATAAGTTTCTCTGTATTATATCTTTCTAGGGTCGCGGTCTCCCACCATACCCGACTTTCTTTGAGAAGTATATATTCTAATTTTTTCATATTACTTTCTATATCTTTCAGATCTAATTTTTCTTTATTCGTAGGAATTTCATCTACCGTGTCTGACGTAAATACTGAATTAATAAGTAGATTTCTTTGTCCCCTGTAACCCAGCATGATGCTGCCGATCTTATACTAATAACCAAGAACAGTAATACACAAAAACAAATGTACAGATGGCGCTTCAGTTCAAAGGTGCTGCAATCTCCCAGCTGGGACGGTTATCAATTTCCCAAAAAGTTCAATCCTAGTTCTATAGTTTTGCTGGGGTGCGCTCCCTGGGTCACTACGGGTACTATTTCTTTCTGTGGGAAGGCAAAGTTCTCCTCACTGGACAGTTTATCAGCAGTACTTCCTTGTTCTGGTATAACACGGTGTCCTCAAAGAAAGAATTGGTATATAGTGAAGTCCCGTTGGGTTCAAATGGATTATAAGAATTTACAATCACATATACAGTGTATCGTAAAGGAAATTTTAATCCGCCTGGGTGCGGCGGACCTACGTACCGGACTTAGTGGGGTGTCAGCAATGTCCACCCAATTGCGCTTGTAGTATCCCTTCCTTTAATCCTGTCGATTCCAATATTGGTTCTTCCCTAGTTCACCTTTACCTCTCCATCCAAGTGGGGGGTTTCCGTAAATAGGAAAAAATACCAATATAGTGAAGTATTGCTTGTGTTTAGGTGTAAGAATTATTTATTCATAAAGTGCAGGTAAATATAATAAAATTTTAAAAATTAAAGACGTCTTGATCACAATAACAAATTTAAAATCCACCACAGATTAGTGGACCCACGTACCAGAGGTTGTAGGGTGTCACAGTGGCCCACCCAAACAGCGCTTGCAATGTAGCTCCCCGGGGTATATAGCAGCAATCAGCGTATTCCCTCTGGCTCCAGCAGGTCCCTCCAATCAGTCACCAACGCGTTTCTGCCCTCTGGGGGCCTTTCTCAAGGTGTGTGGTGTTAGTGTATGGTCGGTCTATTTAAACCCCACAGTGTGCCCTGATTGGAGGAAACCTTACCGGTACAAATTGACTTAAAAACATATTATAAACAACTTATATTTCACTAACTGGTTTTATTCATGTTTTCAAACTGTTCCCTTTCATGGGTAGTGGCATTATTTACACCAGAAACGAGTTATACATTCGTTTCTTATCTCCGTGTGCGTTCCACTACCAGTGGAACGCACGCCATCATTCACTTCCGGGCGTATGCGTTCCACAGTCCGTGGAACGCACGCCGCTTCCTGTAAAAACCGGAAGTGTCGCGTGTAGCGCTGCGGGTCCGTGATGGAGGTCTCAGTGTGCTGGAATAAATAACTGCCTGTCACAGTGTGTCCCCAATTTACCTATAAAGCGGAAGCATATCTAGTATGGGTATGCTAAATAACAAGACATAATATATAAGATATATAAACGATTGGCATAAAAATGTTCAACTTCATATAAAATATAAAATACTAATGTTAGTAAAACAATAATGCAAGTAAAACAATTCAGATTATATATAAAGGAAGGGTATCAAACTCATAAAAACCATTTTAGTTCAAAGTCCATATTTAGCCCTTTTGGATTAAGAGTACCTAATTCGTAAATAAGTCTCATTTCTGTTTGTGCTAATATTTCTTCTTCATTGTTCCGTCTCCAATGATTTTGCACAGTTTTAATCCCTATCACTTTGGTCAAACCCTCACACTTACTATTATGAACTGATTTAAAATGGTTAGATACAGAATGGGTGATGAGCCCCTTTTCTATATTTCTAACATGCTCCGCCCATCTTATTTTTAGTGACCTACAAGTACGTCCAATATATTGCAGACCACACTTGCATTCCATCAAATATATACAATTCTTTGTGTTGCAAGTGATGAATTCCTTGATGTCATATTTAATTCCAGTAGATGCTGAATAATAATATTCAATTTTTGATACCTGTGTAGTATGTGTTTGACACATTTTGCACAAGCCACACCTGTGGAAACCTTTGGTCTTTATTCTATTGGATTTTTTTGGAGGAATTGCACTCTTCACCATCCTCTGTCTCAGGTTCGGGGCCCTGCGATAAATGAATTTGGGTTGTGGTTTAATCAAGGGTTTTAAAACTGGGTCCCTAGATAGCAAGTGCCAATGTTTTCTTATAATGTTTTCCATCTCTCTATATTGGCTGTTGAAAGTGGTAATAAAGGGTAACATAATATTCTCTACCTCTCTCTGAGTTTTCGGTCTCAAAATATCCTCCCTATCCATTCTTGCTATTTCTTCTATATGTGTGTCCATAGATTGTTGCTGGTATCCTTTTCTGAGGAATTTCTTTTTTATGTCATCTGCCTGTTCTTTATACGTTTCTATTTCCGTGCAGTTCCTCCTCATACGTCTAAACTGGCTCTTTGGAATATTCTTAATCCAGTTAGGATGGTGGTTACTTCCTGTCGGGATATATGAATTGGTATCTGTAGGTTTAAAAAAAGATTTGGTGTGCATGTATCCCTCTTTTATGTATATCGTCAAATCTAAAAAGTTAATTTCTTCCTTACTTATATTAAAAGTTAGGTCAATATTAAAATTATTGGAATTCAATAGTATACAGAAATCATCTAATAGCTCTTTCTCACCTTCCCAAATGAATATTATGTCGTCAATGAACCTATACCAAAGTTTAATGTGTTGGAGGAACCTGTTATTGCCCCAAATATGGTTGTCCTCCCATAGGCTCATGAAGAGATTAGCGTATGAAGGCGCAAAACGAGTTCCCATTGCAGTCCCTCTTGTTTGCTGGAAGAATTTTCCATTATACCAAAAAAAGTTATTTTTTAAGATGAAATTAATACTTTCCAATAGAAAGGGAATTTTGCTATCGGCATTCTCATTTTTCTCAAGATGGTATTTTACTGCTTGGATGCCTTTTTCATGCTCTATAATTGTGTATAAACTCCGCACATCCGCGGTGCAGAGGAAGGAGTTTTCATTCCACGTTACAGTTTTCAGTTTATTTAAAATATCCGTGGTGTCCTTGATGTGCGACTTAATTTTTAACACTTCAGGTTGCAGGTGATGGTCAATAAAATGAGACAAATTGGATGTTACTGAATTTGTGCCTGCAACTATAGGTCTCCCAGGGGGGTTTATTACATCCTTGTGTATTTTGGGGAGTACATAAAAGACTGGAAGACTGGGATCCGTAATTTTCATGTATTGTTCTTCTTTCTCTGTGATGACTTGCTGTTCTTTGTACTTAGACAATAGAAGTGCCAAATTCTTCTCTATTCTCTCACTCGGATTCCCTCTTAATGTCATGTAGGTCTCTTTGTCTTCCAGTTGTTTCTTGATTTCTTCATCATATTTCTCTGCATCCATAATGACTATCCCCCCCCCCTTGTCTGCAGGTTTTATCACAATATTTGTGTTTTCACTCAAATTGTCAATGGCAGCTTTCTGAAGTTTCGTTATATTCCGTGGAGCTTTCATCTTGAAGTGAGTATCTTCCAGATCAGTCGTCACCGCTCTGTTGAAACTTTCTATAAAACAACCACGGTTAAAAATGGGGTTGAACGTGGATTTCGGCCTAAAGGGGTCCCTGGCTGATGTAGTTTCCCCTTTTTGTGTTAAGTAATATTTTTTTTTTTTTTTAGTGAAACTTTCCTGACAAATTTCTGTAGATCTAAATAGGTTTGAAATTTGTTTAGTTTGTTATTAGGGGCAAACTTAAGGCCCTTTTCAAGGACATCTTGTTCATCTTTAGAGAGTTGATGTTTACTCAGATTGAATACAGTGGCCTTTTCTGGGGTTGGAGTTTTATCTATAGTGTCCTTCTTTTTAGTTAGACCCTTCCCTCTCTTTCCCCTTTTCTTACTTGTACGCTTAAAGACTAGAACCTTCTTTGCCTCCTCCTGCTCCCACCTAAAAAATCATTCCTATTGAAGGTTTGGTATCTGTTTTCCATTCTCAAAGGTGGAGTATGACGTGCTTCTTGACTTCTTCTCCATTCATCTTTGGTATAGAACCTTCTCCGATCAAAATGCTCTCGCCTATGTTCTTTTTCTGTATTGTATCGTGTTCTTTCTCCTCTGTTAGTATCTCTAGTCATCTGGTAGTTTCTTCTTCTATTATTACCTGGATGGTAGGTTCTTTTTCTAGATTGTGGCGTTATAGGTTTTTCAGGGGTTAGGTTTCTATTACAATATATCTTATTTTTAAAACTCAATCTCGTTAACCTTTCTGGGGTGGGATTGTACTCACAATTACAAGGTGTTTCCTCTCTATAATCTCTTACCACCTCTACTGAATCCCGCAATCTTTCCTCTTTATCTTTATTATCACTTTTTTTATCGTGTTTGTCCCTGATAAACTTCCTTTTTTTTCTTAATATAGTCTCTTTTTCTTTTCTGACTATCCTTCTTTCCATTTCCCCTTCTATTCGGATGTATTCGTCCAAATCTCTATATGGTGCTAATAACTCTGTATATTGTTCTATCTCAGTTTCTAGTTGGGCTAAATTCTTTTTCCTTTCATTAATAATCAAATTGATCAATGCAGAAGAACATTCTTCCAGAATCGTATCCCATTGATCATAGAATTCACTACTTTCCTGGTCTGAAGAGGGTCTTTTATCTATTCTTAGATTCCTGTACAGCGAATCTCAGGTACATCTGAAGAGGGGGATATATGGGGACATGAAGGTATGCATCCTTTATGTCTAGTGACACCATAAAATCCCTCCCTTCCAGGCTGGAGATCATTGCCCGGAGCGATTCCATCTTGAATTTGAACTTTTTTAAGTACAGGTTTAGGGATTTTAGATTCAGAATGGGTCTGGCCGAGCCATCCGGTTTCGGGACCACAAACAGGGTTGAATAGTACCCTTTTCCTTGTTGGACTAGGGGAACCCTGATAATCACTTGCTGTTGATACAGCTTTGAATTGCAGCTAAAACTATTTCCCTCTCTGAGGGAGAAGCTGGCAAGGCCGATTTGAAAATCGGCGAGAGGGGACACCTCTTCGAATTCCAGTTTGTAGCCTTGGGATATAATTTCCATCGCCCAAGGATCCACGTCTGACAGAACCCAGACCTGGCTGAAGAGTCGAAGACGTGCCCCCACTGGCGCGGACTCCCTCAGCAGAGCCCCAGCGTCATGCGGTGGATTTAGTAGAAGCCGGTGAGGACTTCTGCTCCTGGGAACTAGCCATCGCAGGCATTCTTTTCCCTCTACCCTTACCTCTGGCGAGGAAGGAAGAGCCCCGACCTCTTCTGGACTTATGCGACCGAAACGAATGCATCTGATATTGTGGTGTTTTTGCTGTGGGGGAACATAAGGCAAAAAAGAAGATTTATCCGTGGTAGCCGTGGAAACCAGGTCTTCTAGACCCTCCCCAAATAAGACCACACCCTTGTAAGGTAAAACTTCCATATGTCTCTTTGAATCAGCATCCCCCGTCCATTGGCGGGTCCACAGGGCTCGCCTAGCAGAAACAGCCGTTGTGTTGGCTCTTGAACCTAACAGCCCAACGTCTCTCGCAGCGTCTCTCATATATAAGGCTGCGTCTTTAATGTGACCTAAGGTCAATAAAATGGTATCCCTATCTAGGGTGTCAATGTCAGATGACAAGATATCTGCCCACGCTGCTACTGCGCTACATACCCATGCCGACGCTATCGCCGGTCTGAGCAAGGCACCCGTATGTGTCAAAATTGATTTTAAGGTAGTCTCCTGTCTGCGATCTGCAGGATTCTTGAGGGCTGCCGTGTCTGGAGATGGTAGCGCCACCTTTTTGGACAAGCGCGTTAGAGCCTTGTCCACCCTGGGTGAGGATTCCCACCGTACCCTGTCCTGCGCGGGGAAAGGGTACGCCATAAGAATTCTCTTGGAAATCTGCAGTTTCTTGTCTGGAGTCTCCCAAGCCTTTTCAAATAAGGCGTTCAGCTCATGAGACGGAGGAAAGGTTACTTCAGGTTTCTTTTCCTTAAACATGCATAACCTCGTGTCAGGGACAGAGGGGTCATCTGTGATATGCAAAACATCTTTTATAGCACTAATCATATAATGAATACTTTTGGCCACTCTAGGGTGTAACCTTGCATCATCGTAGTCGACACTGGAGTCAGAATCCGTGTCGGTATCAGTGTCTGCTACGTGGGACAGGGGACGTTTCTGAGACCCTGAAGGGCCCTGTGACACAGCCAAAGCCATGGATTGACTCCCTGTTACTTCCTTGGACTCTGCTTTGTCCAATCTCTTATGTAATAAAGACACAATTGCATTGAAAACATTCAACAAATCCAACCAATCAGGTGTCGGCGTCGCCGACGGAGACACCACAATCATCTGCTCCACCTCCTCCTTAGATGAGCCTTCCACTTCAGACATGCCGACCCACACGTACCGACACCCCCACACACCCAGGGATATATATCTATATGGAGACAGTCCCCCAGTAAGGCCCTTTGGAGAGACAGAGAGAGAGTATGCCAGCACATACCCAGCGCCACCGGACACTGGAATATAAACCCTGTCAGTACAGCGCTTTTATATATATATATATATATATATATATATACATATATATATATATATAATAACTCACTGCGCCAAATAAATGTGCCCACCCCCTCTGTACTTGTGTTCAGCAGGGGAGAGTCCGGGGAGCCAGCTTCTCTGCAGCGTGCTGTGGAGAAAATGGTGCTGGTTAGTGCTGGAGGATCAAGCTCCGCCCCCTCAACGGCGGGCTTTGGTCCCGCTCAAATCTTTATACTGGCGGGGGTTTGTGTAATATACTGCCTCCGCAGTATATATGTATATCAATGCCAGTGTCCCTAGAGGTTAATTTTGCTGTCCAGGGCGCCCCCCCCCCTCCGCCCTGCACCCTTACAGTGCCGTCAGTTTGTGAATGTGTGGGAGCAATGGCGCGCAGCGTTACCGCTGCGCGGTACCTCAGTGAAGATCTGAAATCTTCTACCGCTTGTGAAGTCTTCTTCCTTCTTATACTCACCCGGCTTCTATCTTACGGCTCTGTGAGGAGGACGGCGGCGCAGCTCCGGGACAAACAACGAGGGTGAGACCTGTGTTCCGACCCTAATGGTGTCCAGTAGCCTAAGAAGCAGAGCCTATCATTTAAGTAGGTCTGCTTCTCTCCCCTCAGTCCCACGATGCAGGGAGCCTGTTGCCAGCAGTGCTCCCTGAAAATGAAAAACCTAACAAAAGTCTTTTTCAGAGAAACTCAGTAGAGCTCCCCTGCAGTGCATCCAGTCTCCTCTGGGCACAGGATCTAACTGAGGTCTGGAGGAGGGGCATAGAGGGAGGAGCCAGTGCACACCCATCTAAAGTCTTTAGAGTGCCCATGTCTCCTGCAGAGCCTGTCTATACCCCCATAGTCCTTACGGAGTCCCCAGCATCCTCTAGGACGTAAGAGAAATAGGATTTTAATACCTACCGGTAAATCCTTTTCTCTTAGTCCGTAGGGGATGCTGGAGTCACCAATAGAAGCATGGGGTATAGACGGGATCCGCAGGAGACATGGGCACTTTAAGGCTTTGAAAGGGGTGTGAACTGGCTCCTCCCTCTATGCCCCTCCTCCAGACTCCAGGAACTGTGCCCAGGGAGACGAACATTTCGAGGAAAAGATTTATTGTTAAACTAAGGTGAGATACATACCAGCTCACACCTCAAACACGCCGTACAACGTGGCATTCAACAGAACTCAAGTCAACGACATGAACAATGTCAGCAACAGGCTGACTATAAACGTAACTCAACCTGTGTGTAACCACAACCAATAACTGCAGATACAGTACGAACTGGGACGGGCGCCCAGCATCCTCTACGGACTAAGAGAAAAGGATTTACCGGTAGGTATTAAAATCCTATTTTCTCATACGTCCTAGAGGATGCTGGGGTCACCAATAGAACCATGGGGTTTATACCAAAGCTCTAGGACGGGCAGGAAAGTGCGGATGACTCTGCAGCACCGATTGACCAAACATGAGGTCCTCCTCGGCCAGGGTATCAAACTTGTAAAGCTTTGCAAAAGTGTTTGAACCCGACCAAGTAGCTGCTCGGCAAAGTTGTAATGCCGAGACCCCCCGGGCAGCCGCCCAGGACGCGCCCACCTTTCTGGTAGAATGGGCCTTCACTGATTTCGGTACCGGCAATCCAGCCGTAGAATGAGCATGCTGAATCGTAGCACAGATCCAGCGTGCAATAGTCTGCTTGGAAGCAGGAGCCCCAATCTTGTTGGGATCATACAGGACAAACAGAGCCTCCGTTTTCCTAATCTGAGCCGTTCTGGCGACATAAACTTTTAAAGCTCTGACAACATCGAGAGACTTCGACTCCACTAAGGCGTCAGTAGCCACTGGCACCACAATAGGTTGGTTTATGTGGAACGATGAAACCAGCTTCGCCAGAAATTGCTGATGAGTCCTCAACTCTGCTCTATCTTCATGGAAGATCAAATAGAGACAAAGCCGCCAACTTTGATATCCGCTTTACGGATGCCAAGGCCAACAGCACAACCACTTTCCAAGTGACGAATTTCAACTCCACCTTCTGTAAAGGTTCAAACCAATGTGATTGAAGGAACTGCAACACCACGTTAAGATCCCATGGTGCCACTGGGGGCACAAATGGAGGTTGGATGTGCAACACGCCTTTCACGAAAGTCTGAACTTCTGGAAGGGAGGCCAATTGTTTTTGAAAGAAAACCGATAAGGCTGAAATTTGTACTTTAATTGAGCCCAACTTTAAGCCGGCATCCACAGCGGCTTGTAGAAAATGTCCTAACTGAAATTCTTCTGTAGGAGCCTTCTTGGATTCACTCCAAGACACATATTTTCTCCAAATACGGTGGTAATGTTTAGACATTACTCCTTTCCTAGCCTGAAGAAGTGTGGGAATGACGTCACTGGGAATACCCTTTCGTGCTAGGATTTGGCGTTCAACCGCCAAACGCAGCCGCGGTAAGTCTTGATACACGCACAGCCCCTGCTGTAACAGATCCTCTCGTAGAGTTAGAGGCCAGGGATCTCCTATGAGTAACTCCTGAAGATCTGGATACCAAGCCCTCCTTGGCCAGTCTGGAACAATGAGGATCACCTGAACCTTTGTTCTTCTTATGATCTTTAGTACCTTCGGAATGAGAGGAAGTGGAGGGAATACATACACCGACTGAAACACTCATGGTGTCACTAGGGCATCCACTGCTATTGCTTGAGGGTCCCTCGACCTGGAACAATATCTCTGAAGTTTCTTGTTGAGACGAGACGCCATCATGTCTATTTGAGGAATTCCCCAAAGACCTGTCACTTCTGTGAAGACCTTTTGATGAAGACCCCACTCTCCTGGATGGAGATCGTGTCTGCTGAGGAAGTCTGCTTCCCAGTTGTCCATCCTTGAATGAAAATCGCTGACAGGGCACTTGTTTGTCTTTCCGCCCAGCGGAGCACCTTCGTGGGCTCCGCCATTGCCACTCTGCTTTTTGTTCCGCCCTGGCGGTTTATGTACGCTACTGCTGTTATATTGTCCGACTGGATCAAGACGGGCAGATTGCGAAGTAGATGTTCCGCTTGAAGAAGGCCGTTGTAAATGGCCCTTAACTCCAGAACGTTTATGTGTAGACAAGTCTCCTGGCTTGACCATCTTCCCTGGAAGTTTCCCTCCCTGTGTGACTGCCCCCCAGCCTCGGAGACTTGCATCCGTGGTTACTAGGATCCAGTCCTGGATCTCGAACCTGCGCCCCTCTAAGAGGTGAGAGCTGTGCAGCCACCACAGGAGTGAGATTCTGGTCTTGGCAGACAGAATTATTCTTCGAAGCATGTGCAGGTGGGATCCGGACCACTTGTCCAACAGGTCCCACTGGAACACTCTGGCATGGAACCTGCCAAACTGAATGGCCTCGTAGGCCGCCACCATCTTCCCCAGCAAAGGAGTGCATTGATGGACTGACACTCTTGCTGGTTTCAGAATTTGTTTGACCAGGCTCTGAATTTCCAGAGCCTTTTCCACTGGAAGAAAAACTCTCTGTAATTCTGTGTCCAGAATCATTCCCAAAAATGACAGCCGTGTCTTCGGAATCAACTGTAATTTTGGCAAGTTTAGAAGCCAACCATGTTGTTGCAGAACTGCCAGGGAGAGTGTAACGTTCTGCACCAGTTGGTCCCTGGACCTCGCCTTTATCAGGAGATCATCCAAGAATGGGATAATTGTGACTCCTGGGCCAATATTTGCTAAAAATCCGAGTTTGTCCGATTTGTGTTTTTTTTTCTAAGTCCCAACACGGGAATTCACTAAGCACAAATCTCGGCAGTGTTTGAGCTATTCGTAATGGTTTGATTGGCAAAGTTCAGAAATACGAATGAATAGACCATCGGTCAAATGCGGCTGTTATTTCATACAACACGGGTATTCACTATTCATTCGTATTTGGGTGTTAGTCTCTGAGTGCTCAAGTGCGGGTGTATTTTTTTGCGAATCGTTAAAAAAAGCAGCAAAAAAATAGACCTGCTTTTTCCAGTCGAGTTTGGATAACCATGCACGGATCAGTGAGAGTCTTTGCGGTCAGCAGTTGACCACGAGTAACCTCAACCGCTGACCGCAAAGTTCCCACCATTGTGTCACGGTCCGGGTATCTGGACGCCATTACTTGCCTTTCAGATGTCTCCTGAGGCTGGCTCAGCGTTCCAAGGCCGGATCCCATCTGTTTCTACATGCTGCATATCCCTCCTGTCACAGCGCCGCCATGTTTGAATCCTGCATGGCGTCTCCTGTCCTCCGCGGCCACCGCCGCCGCTCTTGTGTTATATGTGCAGGTTGTCAGTGTGGTGTTCCATGCCTGCCGCGGCCTCCGCTGTCATCCACGAGTCTCAGCATACATCTGTCAGTCTGGCGTCTCCTGTCCTCTGTGGCCGGCGCCGCCATTACAGTTATGTTTCCATATGGTTTCCCAAGCCAGTTTCCCTCCAAGTTCTAACATGGGCGCAGCCATGTTGGATCTAATCACATGATTCAGTTCCTCCAATCCACTGCCTGGAAATCTGCATAATTGCCCAGCCAATACCTGCATGGCTGCAGGTATAAGTATCCTGTGCCTGGGCCAGGAAATCGTCAGTGCTTTGTTTGTCATACCTTGTTCCAGTCTCTCTCTCCTGTGGTTGTTTCTCCAGGTTCCAGCTCCTGTCTCCAGCATCCACTAAAGAGACCCGCACCTGCCTACCATCCTGCGGTGCAGCCTGACTCTGCAGTCCTCCGTGGCTGATCCAGTTTCCAGCTATTGCATCTGCTTCCAGCAATATCCACTATCACCGGTAATCATCCTTCAACTCCTCTATATCCACGCTCCCTAGCATCTTACTATATTCACTCCGTGTTTCATCACCTGGCTGGTTCCACCCAGCATTCATTCAGTGACTTTATCATCTGGCTGATTCCATTCCGCATCCACTCCGTGTCTTACCACCTGGCTGGTTCCATCCAGCAATTACAACAGCTGATTCAAGTTACCAACTTCATCTGTTCCATCTACTGGCATGTTCCTCGGATATCTTCACTACTACAGCCAGGCCTGGTAAGGTTACTCCATCTAAGGACTTTAACAGCTGTTCTTAACCTACCAGTGTCCTGTGAAACCATTTCATGGTCAGAGTGCTCCAGGAATTATATTATTTATTATTGCCATTATTTAACCTTGAATGCTGTCTGTTTACACGGAGTCTGTGAATAAACTTTTATTTTGACTTTTACCTGGTTGTCATGGTCACACCTTCGGGTTTCATTTAAACACTCACATGTCCAGGGGTCTGATTAAACCTCCCCGGTTTAAGTTCCTCTCAGCCAAAACCCTCAGTTGTGACAGTAAGCACTGACCATATGAATCCAGCCGGAGACCAGGATCAAGCGGCTAGGCCGATGCAAGAACTGGCAGCCAGACTCGAACATCAGGAGGATGCACAAGGCCACATCATCTGCTGTCTCCAGGATCTCTCTACGCGGCTGGATGGGATTCAAACGACCCTCTGTGGACCTGGCAAGTCCGGTGCGTCCACTACAGTGACACCAGCTGTAACCCCACCCACCTTACCCATTTCCATTCCACGTCTTCATCTTCCAACGCCAGCAAAATTTGACGGATCTCCAAGGTTCTGCAGGGGATTTCTTAACCAATGCGAAATCCACTTTGAGCTTCAACCTGGCAATTTTCCTAGTGACCGTACTAAAATTGCCTATATCATTTCCCTTCTCAGCGGCTCAGCCCTTGACTGGGCATCACCTTTATGGGAGAAGTCTGATCCCCTGCTGTCCTCCTATACGGACTTTGTGGCAACATTCAGGCGCATCTTCGACGAGCCAGGCCGGGTAACCTCTGCTTCATCTGAGATTCTCCGTTTACGCCAGGGAACACGTACTGTGGGACAGTATCTCATACAGTTCAAAATCCTGGCATCCGAACTGGCATGGAGCGACGAGGCCCTGTATGCTGCATTCTGGCATGGCTTATCAGAATGCATCAAGGATGAGTTAGCTACCAGAGACTTGCCCTCTAAGTTGGATGAGCTAATTTCTCTTTGCACGAAGGTTGATCTACGTTTCAGAGAGAGAGCAACCGAGCGAGGAAGATCGTCTGCTCCAAAATCTTCTGCTCCTCCTCCTCGTCAACCGTCTCCATCCAAGGATGAACCCATGCAAATTGGCCGTTCCAGTCTATCTCCCGCTGAGCGCCGAAGACGTCTCTCTGAGTCTCTCTGTCTCTATTGTGCAGCTCCGTCTCACATTATCAATGCCTGTCCCAAACGCCCGGGAAACTCCAAATCCTAGCTCGCCAAGGAGAGGGCCGGCTAGGAGTAATGATCTCCTCTCCATCTCCTCATGATTGTAATCTCCCAGTCTTGCTCCAAATTGCTCAACGTTACAGGAACGTCTTTGCCCTCCTTGATTCCGGAGCAGCTGGGAATTTCATAACCGAAGCTTATGTTAAACGGTGGTCCCTACCCACCGAGAGACTTCCTTCGTTCATCTCCTTAACTGCAGTGGATGGCAGCAAGATTTTTGACGCAGTTATTTCTCTAAGGACTCTACCAGTTCATCTGAGAGTGGGAGTTCTTCATGCAGAATTTATTTCCTTCCTAGTGATTCCAAGAGCCACACATCCAGTGGTTTTGGGCCTTTCATGGCTCCGTCTCCACAATCCGTCGATTGACTGGACGACTACGCAAATACTAGCATGGGGTCCCTCCTGTGCTAAGACTTGTTTGTCCAAAGTGCTTCCTGTTTGTTCTTCTTTCCCCAGGTCGTCTGATGTTCCACCTCCTCCCTATCAAGACTACACGGACGTGTTCAGTAAGGCTTCTGCTGATATCCTTCCTCCTCATAGAGAATGGGACTGCCCAATTGATCTCATTCCAGGGAAGGTTCCACCTCGAGGCCGAACTTACCCGTTGTCTCTGCCTGAGACGCACTCCATGGAGGAGTACATCAAGGAGAACCTGGCGAAAGGTTTTATCCGACCTTCTTCTTCTCCAGCTGGCGCAGGCTTCTTCTTCGTTAAGAAGAAAGACGGTGGTCTGCGGCCATGCATCGACTACAGAGGTCTGAACGACATTACCGTCAAGAACCGATATCCTTTACCCTTGATTACAGAGCTCTTCGATAGAGTCAGCGGAGCAACCATCTTTACAAAGTTGGATTTGAGGGGTGCCTACAATCTCATCCGGATCCGTGAGAGTGACGAGTGGAAGACCGCCTTTAACACCCGTGATGGACATTATGAGTACCTCGTCATGCCCTTCGGATTGAGCAATGATCCAGCTGTCTTCCAGCATTTCATGAATGAGATTTTCAGAGACATCTTATACCGCCATGTCGTGGTTTATCTAGATGATATCCTCATCTTTGCCAATAATCTAGAGGAACATCGTTACTGGGTAAAGGAGGTTCTGTCCCGTCTCCGAGTCAATCATCTCTATTGCAAATTGGAGAAATGTGTTTTTGAAGTTAAATCCATTCCGTTTCTAGGTTACATTGTGTCCGGTTCCGGACTAGAGATGGTTCCTGAGAAACTACAAGCAATCCAGAATTGGCCGATACCCTTAACCCTCAAAGGGGTCCAGAGGTTCTTAGGGTTCGCCAATTATTACAGAAAGTTCATACAAGACTTTTCCACCATTGTGGCGCCTATCACTGCATTAACCAAAAAGGGTGCTAACCCGTCCAAGTGGTCTGAAGAAGCTACGCAAGCTTTTCATCTTTTAAAGCAATGTTTCATCTCTGCACCAGTTCTGAAACAGCCCGACATCAACTCTCCTTTCATCTCAGAGGTGGATGCCTCCTCCATTGGAGTAGGAGCGGTGTTATCCCAGAGGGCTAAAGATGGCCATCTACATCCTTGCAGTTTCTTCTCCCAGAAGTTCTCCCCAGCTGAGCGCAACTATGCCATTGGCGACCAGGAGTTGCTAGCCATCAAGCTCGCTCTAGAGGAGTGGAGATATCTGTTGGAGGGAGCTTCTCATTCAATCACTATACTTACCGACCACAAGAATCTCCTATATCTGAAAGGCGCACAATGTCTTAACCCTCGTCAGGCCAGATGGGCACTTTTCTTTTCCAGGTTCGACTTTAAACTCCAGTTCTGTCCGGGCTCTCAGAATCGCAAGGCCGATGCCCTTTCCCGCTCTTGGGAGCAAGAAAACGAGTCAGAGTCTTCAGACAAGCATCCTATTATTAATCCGTTGGCATTCTCCACGGTAGGGATGGACTCTACGCCCCCACCAGGGAACAGTTTTGTGAAGCCGGTGTTGAGGAAGAAGCTCATGCATTGGGCCCATGCTTCTCGTTTTGCCGGACATACAGGCATTCAGAAAACCCTCGAGTTTATCTCTAGGTCCTACTGGTGGCCAACTCTGAAGAAGGACATCAAGGAGTTTATTGCCTCTTGCCCAAAGTGTGCCCAACACAAAGTTCCCCGCCAGTCTCCTGCGGGGCAACTGGTTCCATTATCTGTTCCCAGTCGACCGTGGACCCATTTGTCGATGGACATTGTTACAGATCTGCCTATATGCAACAAGTTTAATACCATCTGGGTGGTAGTTGACCGGTTCACCAAGATGGCACATTTCATACCCCTCACCGGTCTTCCGTCAGCTTCCAAGTTGGCTCAAGCGTTTATCCAAGAGATCTTTCGACTTCACGGTCTCCCTGAAGAGATCATTTCCGATCGTGGAGTACAATTTGTAGCCAAATTTTGGCGAAGTTTGTGTCAAGCCCTCCAAGTCAAGTTAAAGCTTTCTACAGCTTACCATCCTCAGACCAATGGTCAAACCGAGAGGGTGAATCAGGACTTGGAGGCCTTCCTCCGCATTTACGTGTCTTCCTCCCAAGATGACTGGGTTCAACTCCTTCCCTGGGCCGAGTTTAGCCACAACAATCAATACCATTCCTCATCCTCCTCAACACCATTCTTCATCAACTATGGATTTCACCCTAAGGTTCCAGAATTCCAACCGCTTCCAGCAACTTCTGTTCCAGCAGTGGATGTCCCCTTGCGTCAGTTTTCAAACAACTGGAAGAATGTCCGCGCAGCCCTGCTTAAAGCCTCATTTAGGTACAAGAAGTTTGCCGATAGGAAGCGTAGAGCGGTTCCGGCTCTCAAGGTGGGTGATCGAGTATGGTTGTCCACGAAGAATTTGAGGTTGAGAGTTCCCAGCATGAAATTTGCTCCTCGTTACATTGGTCCTTTTAAAATTGAACAAGTCATCAATCCTGTTGCTTACAGACTCCAGTTACCTCCCTTCTTGAAAATACCCAGGACATTCCATGTTTCCCTGTTGAAACCGCTGATCCTGAATCGGTTTCATTCTGCACTTCCTCCAGCTCCTAAAGTTCAGACTCAACGGGGAGTCGAGTATGAGGTGGCCAAGATTCTGGACTCACGTTTCCGTTACGGTCAGTTGCAGTATCTTATTGACTGGAAGGGCTATGGTCCTGAAGAACGCTCTTGGACCAATGCATCTGATGTCCATGCTCCTGCCTTGGTCCGGAATTTCCACTCGAAGTTTCCTTTAAAACCTAAGAAGTGTCCTGGGGCCACTCCTAAAGGGGGGGGTGCTGTCACGATCCGGGTATCTGGACGCCATTACTTGCCTTTCAGATGTCTCCTGAGGCTAGCTCAGCGTTCCAAGGCCGGATCCCATCTGTTTCTACATGCTGCATATCCCTCCTGTCACGCTGAGACGCTGTCACAGCGCCGCCATGTTTGAATCCTGCATGGCGTCTCCTGTCCTCCGCCGCCGCTCTTGTGTTATATGTGCAGGTTGTCAGTGTGGTGTTCCATGCCTGCCGCGGCCTCCGCTGTCATCCACGAGTCTCAGCATACATCTGTCAGTCTGGCGTCTCCTGTCCTCTGTGGCCGGCGCCGCCATTACAGTTATGTTTCCACATGGTTTCCCAAGCCAGTTTCCCTCCAAGTTCTAACATGGGCGCAGCCATGTTGGATCTAATCACATGATTCAGTTCCTCCAATCCACTGCCTGGAAATCTGCATAATTGCCCAGCCAATACCTGCATGGCTGCAGGTATAAGTATCCTGTGCCTGGGCCAGGAAATCGTCAGTGCTTTGTTTGTCATACCTTGTTCCAGTCTCTCTCTCCTGTGGTTGTTTCTCCAGGTTCCAGCTCCTGTCTCCAGCATCCACTAAAGAGACCCGCACCTGCCTACCATCCTGCGGTGCAGCCTGACTCTGCAGTCCTCCGTGGCTGATCCAGTTTCCAGCTATTGCATCTGCTTCCAGCAATATCCACTATCACCGGTAATCATCCTTCAACTCCTCTATTTCCACGCTCCCTAGCATCTTACTATATTCACTCCGTGTTTCATCACCTGGCTGGTTCCACCCAGCATTCATTCAGTGACTTTATCATCTGGCTGATCCCATTCCGCATCCACTCCGTGTCTTACCACCTGGCTGGTTCTATCCAGCAAATACAACAGCTGATTCAAGTTACCAACTTCATCTGTTCCATCTACTGGCATGTTCCTCGGATATCTTCACTACTACAGCCAGGCCTGGTAAGGTTACTCCATCTAAGGACTTTAACAGCTGTTCTTAACCTACCAGTGTCCTGTGAAACCATTTCATGGTCAGAGTGCTCCAGGAATTATATTATTTATTATTGCCATTATTTAACCTTGAATGCTGTCTGTTTACACGGAGTCTGTGAATAAACTTTTATTTTGACTTTGTTAGGGTCTCCTGCTCTGTGCTGCCACGTCGTCATGGCAACCGGGAGACAAGTGCTAGTGGAGTAACCTGAGCGTAGCTGATACTCCGGTTCGGGTCTTTTGCTGTGCAGTGATTACAGGCTCTGTGCACGGCAGGGGATCCGGTGCTGGTTTTTGTGCTCACAGTCTGTGAGGTCTGAGTGGGGCGTGGACAGCACCTGCTATATAAACCCTCTTCTCAGGTTAGGCAGATGCTGCTGAATCTTTGTTGGTTAGTCAGTTCCTGAAAGCTAGCTAGTACTGTGTAAACTTTGTATTTGTTTGTTGCTTACTGCAAATAGGCCTTGGGATTTGGTATTACACTCTGCCAATCCAGACCTAGCAGTAAGACTGGAGTCAGTCGTTTAACCTGCTGGGGTTCTTTTGCTACTCTGTGAACCTAGCAAGTTTGCGGCTGTATTCTCAGACTTGCCTGCCAAAATCCTTTCTCACTGTGCAAGGTGTTCAGGTGTCAGTTTAGTGGCAGTAAGCTGAACCAGTGCACTGCAAGTGAGGACTAGGATTGTGGAGACTCTCCTTGTGTCTATTATTCCATCTCTGACCAAGGAGTTTACTGCCACACCCGTTGGTAACCCTTTAGGGTTTTGCTGTTGCCCTTAGCAACAGCATTTCGGGTTCTCTACGTATTAAATCACTACATCTCGCTTCTTTCCATCTGAGCATTCCTAATACTAGGGAGACACCCAGTTTCTTAGCCTTTGGGCTTCTCTGTTTACTTTGTGTTTATTTTGTTACCCTATCACCTTCTGTGTATGTAATGTCATATTCCCCAGTCTGTCTGTGAGTTCATTTGTTTTGCATCCCTCTCCGTTCAGACACCAGTACATTCCTGCTGGCACTGGTGTACATAACATATTCAGCAGCCCAATACTCCTGTTGAAATTTTGTGGGAATATGGAGCATACCCCTCAAAATACTTTGCAACAGGTGGTCGATCAGGTGCAGGTCCTGACTCGACAATTTAATGATTTGTCCATTAAAATGCACACCTCGCAGGCCGCTGGCAGAGCTCCCGCAGCAGCAGTACCTTCAGGGGTTAAGGAGCCGAAAGAAAATCTCCCGGATCGCTTTTCTGGAGATCGCTCGCAGTTCTTTTGTTTCAAGGAGAGCTGCAAGCTATATTTCCAGATTAGGCCTCAGTCTTCTGGGTCGGAGATTCAGCGAGTGGGCATAGTGATTTCCTTGCTACAAGGAGACCCACAGGTCTGGGCATATGGGTTGCAGCCTGACTGTCCGTCGCTTAAAAGTGTTGATGCTTTTTTTACGGCACTGGGCATGTTGTATGATGACCCTGACAAGACGGCCTCAGCCGAGGCTCAGATTTCGATCCTTAAGCAAGGGCGAAGGCCAGTTGAGGTTTATTGTACGGAGTTTCGGAGGTTGACCCATGATACCCAGTGGAATGACCCAGCCCTGAGACACCAGTACCGAAAAGGTCTTTCTAACCAGTTAAAAGACCAACTGGTACAATATCCCTTGCCTGATAGCTTGGATCAGCTCATGCAGTTATCCATTCGGGTGGATAGACGGCTGAGAGAGCGCAGGCTTGAAAGGGAGACCGAGGTTTCCTTCTTCCCAAGGGAACCTCAGACTCTGAGGAATTTTCCGAGGAGCCTATGCAGATTGGGGCTACCCGCCTCTCCTCGTGTGAGAAGACGCGGAGGAGACAACAGGGGTTATGTTTGTACTGTGGGAATAAAGGTCATGTGGTAGTATCATGCCCAGAAAAGCCGGAAAACTTCAGGGCCTGAGGGTGATGGGAAATATCCTGTCAGGCCAGAAGTCAGAATTTCCCAAGAAGACTTTTATCATTCCGGTGACCTTGAAGATCCTCGGTCAAACTGTCAAGACTGAGGCCTTTGTGGACAGTGGGGCCGACGGGGTTTTTATGGACCGCCAATTCACCCTGAAACACTCTGTTCCCTTAGTACCCTTGGCATCGGAAATTGAGATTTGTGGGTTAAACGGGGAACCATTATCCCAGGGTAAAATTACCTCTTGCACTAGCCAGATTTCTTTGTTTATTGGAGCCACACACTCTGAAAAATTGTCCTTTTATGTGACTGTCTGTACTTTTGCCCCATTGGTGTTGGGGTTACCCTGGTTAAGGGCCCACAATCCTCAATTTGACTGGGTCTCTGGGGAGATTCTTAGTTGGGGTACTGATTGTTTCAGGAGTTGCTTGAGCCTTCCAGTCAGGCTTTCGCAGCTAAGTTTGCCAGGATTGCCAGGATGTTATGCAGATTTTGCGGACGTGTTCTCCAAAAGAGTTGCAGAGGTACTACCTCCCCATCGCCCCTATGACTGTGCCATTGATTTGTTGCAGAATGCTAAGCTTCCCAAGAGCAGGTTGTACTCCCTGTCACGTCCTGAGACTCAGGCTATGGCAGAGTACATTCAGGAGAACTTGGCTAAGGGATTTATCAGACCTTCACAGTCTCCAGTTGGGTCGGGGTTCTTCTTCGTGGGTAAAAAGGACGGTTCGTTGCGACCCTGCATCGACTTCAGGGAATTGAACCGTATCACGATTAAAAACTCATACCCACTGCCTCTCATTTCGGTCTTGTTTGACCAGCTTCGTACTGCCACCATTTTTTCTAAGATTGACCTACGCGGTGCGTACAATCTAATCCGAATAAGAGAGGGGGATGAATGGAAGACTGCCTTTAATACCCACTCAGGGCATTATGAATATTTGGTGATGCCTTTTGGGCTCTGTAATGCCCCGGCAGTCTTCCAGGACTTCATGAACGATGTGCTCAGGGAATATTTGGTAGGATTCTTAGTTGTATACTTAGATGACATCCTAATCTTCTCCCATTCCCTGGAGGAACATCGGAAGCATGTACGCTTAGTCCTCCAGAAACTCAGAGACCACCGGCTTGGGGCGAAGCTGGAGAAGTGCGAATTTGAAGTTCAGCAAATCGCATTTCTAGGATATATTATCTCCCCAGAAGGTTTCCAAATGGAGGGTTCCAAGGTACAGGCAGTCCTGGATTGGGTGCATCCCACTAGTTTGAAGGCGCTTCAGCGTTTTCTGGGCTTTGCGAATTTTTATAGACGATTTATAGCTGGATTTTCGTCTATAGTGGCGCCCTTGGTGGCACTCACTAAGAAAGGGGCGGATGTTGCTCACTGGTCTTGTGAGGCCAAAGCGGCTTTTGCCCGTCTCAAAAGGGCATTTGTCTCGGCCAAGGTGCTGCGACACACAGATCCAGAGCGTCCTTTTGTGGTGGAGGTGGATGCCTCTGAGATGGGTATTGGGGCAGTGCTCTCTCAGATGGGGGTGTCTGATAATCGCCTTCATCCCTGTGCTTACTTTTCCCGTAAATTTTCGCCTGCCGAGATGAATTATGACGTGGGTAACCGGGAATTGTTGGCTATTAAGGATGCACTCGAGGAGTGGAGACACTGGCTTGAGGGGGCTAAGTTTGTGGTCTCAATTCTCACCGACCATAAGAATTTGGCATATTTAGAGTCAGCGAAGCGCCTCAATGCCAGGCAGGCACGATGGGCTTTGTTTTTTGCTCGCTTTAATTTTTTGATAACATATCGCCCTGGGTCAAAAAACATCAAGGCTGATGCGCTCTCGCGGAGTTTTGCTCCAATCCAGGAGACCACCGAGGAGCCATTGCCCATTGTGTCCCCATCATGTATTAAAGTGGGCATTACCCAGGACCTCTTGTCATTAGTCCTTAGAGCACAGGAGCAGGCTCCTCCAGACCTTCCGGTAGGTCTTTTGTTTGTGCCTCCTAGGTTAAGACAGCGAGTGTTCCTGGAATTCCATGCCAAGAAGTCGGCAGGTCACCCGGGTATTGCCAGAACTCGGGAGTTGCTATCTAGGGCGGTGTGGTGGCCCTCGGTGGCTAGGGATGTGGATCAGTGGGTTCGGGCATGTGACATCTGTGCCCGAAATAAGACTCCTAGAGGGGTTCCTGTTGGTCCATTACATCCACTCTTTATTCCATCTAAGCCATGGACACACATTTCAATGGATTTTGTGGTGGACTTGCCCAAATCCTCGGGGATGACAGCCATCTGGGTTGTCGTTGACAGGTTTTCGAAGATGGCGCACTTCGTTCCATTGGTTGGGCTGCCATCGGCCAGACGCCTGTCTGAATTATTTATGCTGCATGTTGTGCGCCTCCACGGGTTGCCACTTGATGTGGTCTCTGACCGCGGATCCCAGTTTGTGGCCAAATTCTGGAGGGCATTTTGTTCCGATCTCCAGATTTCTGTCAGCTTGTCGTCAGGCTACCATCCGCAGTCTAATGGGCAGACTGAAAGGGTGAACCAGTCCTTGGAGCAGTTCCTCAGGTGTTATGTCTCCAAGTGTCAGACTGACTGGGTTGCTCATCTGTCCATGGCGGAGTTTGCCTATAACAACGCGGCTCACTCTGCTACAGGGATCTCTCCCTTCCTTTGTGTGTATGGGCATCATCCTAAGGCCAATTCTTTTGACCCCCTGGACTCCACGACTGGTGGTTCCTCTGTGGTTTCGGTCCTTAGAGGTATTTGGAGGAAAGTGAAGAAAGCCCTTGTGTCTGTGTCATTAGTGACCAAAAGGGTTTTTGATAAGCGGAAAAGACCCTGCAGCTTCAAATTAGGAGACTTCGTCTGGTTGTCTACCAAGAATTTGAAGTTGAGACAGCCATCTCATAAGTTAGGCCCCCGGTTCATCGGTCCTTATAAGATCACTAGGGTTATCAATCCGGTGGCATTTCAGTTAGATCTACCCCGTTCTTTGGGTATCAATAAAACATTTCATTGTTCCCTTTTAAAACGGGCGATTAGTAATCCTTCTTCCAGTGGAAGACCTTCCCCTCTTCTGATACGTGGCCAGAGGGAGTTTGTTGTTGAAAGGATTCTTGACTCCAAGATGGTTCGGGGTCGGCTGTCATTTTTGGTGCACTGGAAGGGGTATGGCCCGGAGGAGCGGTCGTGGGTGCGCAGTTGTGATCTTCATGCCCCCAGACTGTTACGCTCTTTCTTCTCGCAGTTCCCCGATAAACCCGGTGGTAGGGGTTCTTTGACCCCTCATCAGAGGGGGGATACTGTTAGGGTCTCCTGCTCTGTGCTGCCACGTCGTCATGGCAATTGGGAGACAAGTGCTAGCGGAGTAACCTGAGCGTAGCTGATACTCCGGTTCGGGTCTTTTGCTGTGCAGTGGTTACAGGCTCTGTGTACGGCAGGGGATCCGGTGCTGGTTTTTGTGCTCACAGTCTGTGAGGTCTGAGTGGGGCGTGGACAGCACCTGCTATATAAACCCTCTTCTCAGGTTAGGCAGATGCTGCTGAATCTTTGTTGGTTAGTCAGTTCCTGAAAGCTAGCTAGTACTGTGTAAACTTTGTATTTGTTTGTTGCTTACTGCAAATAGGCCTTGGGATTTGGTATTACACTCTGCCAATCCAGACCTAGCAGTAAGACTGGAGTCAGTCGTTTAACCAGCTGGGGTTCTTTTGCTACTCTGTGAACCTAGCAAGTTTGCGGCTGTATTCTCAGACTTGCCTGCCAAAATCCTTTCTCACTGTGCAAGGTGTTCAGGTGTCAGTTTAGTGGCAGTAAGCTGAACCAGTGCACTGCAAGTGAGGACTAGGATTGTGGAGACTCTCCTTGTGTCTATTATTCCATCTCTGACCAAGGAGTTTACTGCCACACCCGTTGGTAACCCTTTAGGGTTTTGCTGTTGCCCTTAGCAACAGCATTTCGGGTTCTCTACGTATTAAATCACTACATCTCGCTTCTTTCCATCTGAGCATTCCTAATACTAGGGAGACACCCAGTTTCTTAGCCTTTGGGCTTCTCTGTTCACTTTGTGTTTATTTTGTTACCCTATCACCTTCTGTGTATGTAATGTCATATTCCCCAGTCTGTCTGTGAGTTCATTTGTTTTGCATCCCTCTCCGTTCAGACACCAGTACATTCCTGCTGGCACTGGTGTGCATAACAGACTTTTACCTGGTTGTCATGGTCACACCTTCGGGTTTCATTTAAACACTTACATGTCCAGGGGTCTGATTAAACTTCCCCGGTTTAAGTTCCTCTCAGCCCCTACAACTGAGGCTTTCTCCTGTCAGCCAAAACACTCAGTTGTGACACATTGGATACAATGGAGCGCCTATGAGCTACATTGTATCTTCAGTGCGCAGCCTCAATCACACTACAGGAGCGCACAGCCAATCAGGAGAGTGCCACGACGTGGCGCTACCTGATTGGCTGAAGGGACCCTCTTTGACAGGAGTCAGGGGGGGTCCCAGCAGTCGGGGAAAGGGGTCCCATGTGTAAACATGGGACTCCTTTCAGTGCGTGGTTCGGCTTTTTCGGTTTGTTTTTTTGCCAAGTACGTGGATTACAGAAGCTACCCTGGATTATGTGAGTTTAATTTTTTTCTCAGGTACTCCGTGGAGTCTACATGGAGAAGTGGACCAAGCCTCGTGTGAACATAGGTAAGTATGCATGTATGTAGGTGTGCATGTATGTAATAAAGTTTTACTGTCACAGTGTGTGTCCTGTTTTTTGTTGGGTATTTTTTTTTGTATTAGTACTACAGGTACCAGCGAACCCGTTTCCCCCCCGCATGCTGGTACTTGTGGTTCTCCAAGTACCAGCTTGCGGGGAAGGCTTGCTGGGACTTGTAGTACTGCTACAAAAAGCAATAATAAGAATTTACTTACCGATAATTCTATTTCTCGTAGTCCGTAGTGGATGCTGGGGACTCCGTAAGGACCATGGGGAATAGCGGCTCCGCAGGAGACTGGGCACAAAAGTAAAGCTTTAGAACTACCTGGTGTGCACTGGCTCCTCCCCCTATGACCCTCCTCCAAGCCTCAGTTAGGATACTGTGCCCGGACGAGCGTACACAATAAGGAAGGATTTTGAATCCTGGGTAAGACTCATACCAGCCACACCAATCACACCGTATAACTCGTGATCTAAACCCAGTTAACAGCATGATAACAGAGGAGCCTCTAGAAAAGATGGCTCACTACAGCAATAACCCGATTTTTTGGTAACAATAACTATGTACCAGTATTGCAGACAATCCGCACTTGGGATGGGCGCCCAGCATCCACTACGGACTACGAGAAATAGAATTATCGGTAAGTAAATTCTTATTTTCTCTAACGTCCTAAGTGGATGCTGGGGACTCCGTAAGGACCATGGGGATTATACCAAAGCTCCCAAACGGGCGGGAGAGTGCGGATGACTCTGCAGCACCAAATGAGAGAACTCCAGGTCCTCCTCAGCCAGGGTATCAATTTTGTAGAATTTTACAAACGTATTTGCTCCTGACCAAGTAGCTGCTCGGCAAAGTTGTAAAGCCGAGACCCCTCGGGCAGCCGCCCAAGATGAGCCCATCTTCCTTGTGGAGTGGGCATTTACAGATTTTTGGCTGTGGCAGGCCTGCCACAGAATGTGCAAGCTGAATTGTACTACAAATCCAACGAGCAATAGTCTGCTTAGAAGCAGGAGCACCCAGCTTGTTGGGTGCATACAGGATAAACAGCGAGTCAGATTTTCTGACTCCAGCCGTCCTGGAAACATATATTTTCAGGGCCCTGATAACGTCTAGCAACTTGGAGTCCTCCAAGTCCCTAGTAGCCGCAGGCACCACAATAGGTTGGTTCAGGTGAAACACTGAAACCACCTTAGGGAGAAACTGAGGACGAGTCCTCAATTCCGCCCTGTCCGAATGGAAAATCAGATAAGGGCTTTTACAGGATAAAGCCGCCAATTCTGACACGCGCCTGGCCCAGGCCAGGGCCAACAGCATGACCACTTTCCATGTGAGATATTTTAACTCCACAGATTTAAGTGGTTCAAACCAATGTGACTTTTGGAACCCAAAAACTACATTGAGATCTCAAGGTGCTACTGGAGGCACAAAAGGATATTTATGCAGTACCCCTTTTACAACGTCTGAACTTCAGGGACTGAAGCTAGTTCTTTTTGGAAGAAAATTGACAGGGCCGAAATTTGAACCTTAATGGACCCCAATTTCAGGCCCATAGACACTCCTGTTTGCAGGAAATGTAGGAATCGACCCAGTTGAATTTCCTCCGTCGGGCCTTACTGGCCTCGCACCACGCAACATATTTTCGCCAAATGCGGTGATAATGTTTTGCGGTTACATCCTTCCTGGCTTTGATCAGGATAGGGATGACTTCATCCGGAATGCCTTTTTTCCTTCAGGATCCGGCGTTCAACCGCCATGCCGTCAAACGCAGCCGCGGTAAGTCTTGGAATAGACAGGGTCCTTGCTGGAGCAGGTCCCTTCTTAGAGGTAGAGGCCACGGATCCTCCGTGAGCATCTCTTGAAGTTCCGGTTACCAAGTCCTTCTTGGCCAATCCGGAGCCACGAATATAGTGCTTACTCCTCTCCATCTTATCAATCTCAGTACCTTGGGTATGAGAGGCAGATGAGGGAACACATACACTGACTGGTACACCCACGGTGTTACCAGAGCGTCTACAGCTATTGCCTGAGGGTCCCTTGACCTGGCGCAATACCTGTCGAGTTTTTCCCTATGGTTTATAATCATGTGGAAGACTTCTGGGTGAAGTCCCCACTCTCCCGGGTGGAGGTCGTGTCTGCTGAGGAAGTCTGCTTCCCAGTTGTCCACTCCCGGAATTGCTGACAGTGCTATCACATGACTTTCCGCCCAGCGAAGAATCCTTGCAGCTTCTGCCATTGCCCTCCTGCTTCTTGTGCCACCCTGTCTGTTTACGTGGGTGACTGCCGTGATGTTGTCCGACTGGATCAACACCGGCTGACCTTGAAGCAGAGGTCTTGCTAAGCTTAGAGCATTGTAAATGGCCCTTAGCTTCAGGATATTTATGTGAAGTGATGTCTCCAGGCTTGACCATAAGCCCTGGAAATTCCTTCCCTGTGTGACTGCTCCCCAGCCTCGCAGGCTGGCATCAGTGGTCACCAGGACCCAGTCCTGAATGCCGAATCTGCGGCCCTCTAGAAGATGAGCACTCTGCAACCAACACAGGAGGGACACCCTTGTTCTTGGTGACAGGGTTATCCGCTGATGCATCTGAAGATGCGACCCGGACCATTTGTCCAGCAGGTCCCACTGGAAAGTTCTTGCGTGGAATCTGCCGAATGGGATTGCTTCGTAGGAAGCCACCATTTTACCCAGAACCCTTGTGCATTGATGCACTGAGACTTGGCTCGGTTTTAGGAGGTTCCTGACTAGCTCGGATAACTCCCTGGCTTTCTCCTCCGGGAGAAACACCTTTTTCTGGACTGTGTCCAGGATCATCCCTAGGAACAGAAGACGAGTCGTCGGAACCAGCTGCGATTTTGGAATATTGAGAATCCAATCGTGCTGCCGCAACACTACCTGAGATAGTGCTACACCGACCTCCAACTGTTCCCTGGATCTTATCCTTATCAGGGAATCGTCCAAGTAAGGGATAACTAAAATTCCCTTCCTTCGAAGGAATATCATCATTTCGGCCATTACCTTGGTAAAGACCCGGGGTGCCGTGGACCATCCATACGGCAGCGTCTGAACTGATAGTGACAGTTCTGTACCATAAACCTGAGGTACCCTTGGTGAGAAGGGTAAATTTGGACATGAAGGTAAGCATCCTCGATGTCCCGAGACATCATGTAGTCCCCTTCTTCCAGGTTCGCAATCACTGCTCTGAGTGACTCAATCTTGAATTTGAACCTCTGTATGTAAGTGTTCAAAGATTTTAGATTTAGAATCGGTCTCACCGAGCCGTCCGGCTTCGGTACCACAACAGTGTGGAATAATACCCCGTTCCCTGTTGCAGGAGGGGTACCTTGATTATCACCTGCTGGGAATACAGCTTGTGAATGGCTTCCAAAACTGTCTCCCTGTCAGAAGGAGACATCGGTAAAGCCGACTTTAGGAAACGGCGAGGGGGAGACGTCTCGAATTCCAATTTGTACCCCTGAGATATCACCTGAAGGATCCAGGGGTCTACTTGCGAGTGAGCCCACTGCGTGCTGAAATTCATTGAGACGGGCCCCCCACCGTGCCTGATTCTGCTTGTAAAGCCCCAGCATCATACTGAGGGCTTGGCAGAGGCGGGAGAGGGTTTCTGTTCCTGGGAACTGGCTGATTTCTGCAGCCTTTTTCCTCTCCCTCTGTCACGGGGCAGAAATGAGGAACCTTTTGCCCGCTTGTCCACGAAAAGACTGCGCCTGATAATACGGCGTCTTCTCATGTTCCAAATGCCGTTTGAAAACCGCATCCCACTGTCGTGTCCATAACCCTCTACTGGTAGAAATGGACAACGCACTTAGACTTGATGCCAGTCGGCAAATATTCCGCTGTGCATCACGCATATATAGAAATGCATCTTTTAAATGCTCTATAGGTAAAAATATACTGTCCCTATCTAGGGTATCAATATTTTCAGTCAGGGAATACGACCACGCCAACCCAGCACTGCACATCCAGGCGATTGCTGGTCGCAGTATAACACCAGTATGTGTGTAAATACATTTTAGGATACCCTCCTGCTTTCTATCAGCAGGATCCTTAAGGGCGGCCATCTCAGGAGAGGGTAGAGCCCTTACAAGCGTGTGAGCGCTTTATCCACCCTAGGGGGTGTTTCCCAACGCACCCTAACCTCTGGCGGGAAAGGATATAATGCCAATAACATTTTAGAAATTATCAGTTGTTATCGGGGGAAACCCACGCATCATCACACACCTCATTTAATTTCTCAGATTCAGGAAAACTACAGGTAGTTTTTCCTCACCGAACATAATACCCCTTTTTGGTGGTACTCGTATTATCAGAAATGTGTAAAACATTTTTCATTGCCTCCATCATGTAACGTGTGGCCCTACTGGAAGTCACATTTGTCTCTTTACCGTCGACACTGGAGTCAGTATCCGTGTCGGCGTCTATATCTGCCATCTGAGGTAACGGGCACTTTAGAGCCCCTGACGGCCTATGAGACGTCTGGACAGGCACAAGCTGAGTAGCCGGCTGTCTCATGTCAACCACTGTCTTTTATACAGAGCTGACACTGTCACGTAATTCCTTCCAACAGTTCATCCACTCAGGTGTCGACCCCCTAGGGGGTGACATCACTATTACAGGCAATCTGCTCCGTCTCCACATCATTTTTCTCCTCATACATGTCGACACAAACGTACCGACATACAGCACACACACAGGGAATGCTCTGATAGAGGACAGGACCCCACTAGCCCTTTGGGGAGACAGAGGGAGAGTTTGCCAGCACACACCAGAGCGCTATATATATACAGGGATAACCTTATATAAGTGTTTTTCCCCTTATAGCTGCTGTATCTTTAATACTGCGCGTAATTAGTGCCCCCCTTCTCTTTTTTAACCCTTTCTGTAGTGTAGTGACTGCAGGGGAGAGCCAGGGAGCTTCCCTCCAACGGAGCTGTGAGGGAAAATGGCGCCAGTGTGCTGAGGAGATAGGCTCCGCCCCCTTATCGGCGGCCTTATCTCCCGTTTTTCTATGTATTCTGGCAGGGGTTAAATGCATCCATATAGCCCAGGAGCTATATGTGATGCATTTTTTGCCATCCAAGGTGTTTTTATTGCGTCTCAGGGCGCCCCCCCCCCCAGCGCCCTGCACCCTCAGTGACCGGAGTGTGAAGTGTGCTGAGCGCAATGGCGCACAGCTGCAGTGCTGTGCGCTACCTTGTTGAAGACAGGACGTCTTCTGCCGCCGATTTTCCGGACCTCTTCTGTCTTCTGGCTCTGTAAGGGGACCGGCGGCGCGGCTCTGGGACCAATCCATGGCTGGGCCTGTGATCGTCCCTCTGGAGCTAATGTCCAGTAGCCTAAGAAGCCCAATCCACTCTGCACGCAGGTGAGTTCGCTTCTTCTCCCCTTAGTCCCTCGATGCAGTGAGCCTGTTGCCAGCAGGTCTCACTGAAAATAAAAAACCTAAAACTAAACTTTTCACTAAGCAGCTCAGGAGAGCCACCTAGTGTGCACCCTTCTCGTTCGGGCACAAAATCTTAACCGAGGCTTGGAGGAGGGTCATAGGGGGAGGAGCCAGTGCACACCAGGTAGTTCTAAAGCTTTACTTTTGTGCCCTGTCTCCTGCGGAGCCGCTATTCCCCATGGTCCTTACGGAGTCCCCAGCATCCACTTAGGACGTTAGAGAAATTCTATTTTTTTCACAAGGCTATCAGCCCCCCATCTGCCGCCCTTGGATATGGGGGGAGGGGGGGGGGGACAGCCTCGGGCTTCACCCCTGGCCCTTGGGTGGCTGGAGCCCTTGATTTAAGGGGTTCCCACTCCTCCAGGGTACCCCGGCCAGGGGTGACTAGTTAGTGATTTACTGCCAGGGCCGCACGGACCAAGATAAAAGTGTCCCCCGGCTGTGGCATTATCTCTCTGACTAGTGGAGCCCGGTGCTGGTTCCAAAAATATGGAGGACCCCTACGCTTTTTGTCCCCCGTATTTTTGGCACCAAGACCAGGCGCAGAGCCCGGTGCTGGTTGATCAACTATGGGGGAACCCCTGTCATTTTCCCCCCATATTTTTTCAACCAGGACCGGCTCAAAGAGCCCGAGGCTGGTTATGCTTAGGAGGGGGGACCCCACACAATTTTTTCCAGATTTAAAAACAATTTAAACACCTTTTTAAAGGTACACAATGAAGCCCTGCAAGGATCTCACAGTTCCGTCCGGGATTCCTTGTGTTTTGTCAGGCAGTGTTTTACTCATCACTCCCGTAAAACACTGCCTGACATTACGAATCACATCGACATCGGAAAATACGAATTTGGAAAAGTCGGCAGCTTAGTGAATGACCGTATCAGGATTCAAAAAGTTGCAGTAAAATGCACCCGATACCATTCGAGATCAAACACCCTTAAAAACGGCAAAAACACGAATCTTTGTAAATATACCCTCTTGTTTGCGAACCATCATTTCCGCCATCACTTTGGTGAAAATTCTCGGAGCCGCGGACAGACCAAACGGCAACGTCTGAAATTGGTAATGACAATCCTGAATTGCAAACCTCAGGTAAGCCTGATGCGGAGGATAAATGAGAACATGCAAGTAGGCATCCTTTATGTCCACCGACACCATAAAATCCCCTTTCTCCAGACTGGAGATCACTGCTCGGAGAGACTCCATCTTGAATTTTAATTTTCTTAGGTAGAAATTGAAGGATTTTAGGTTCAGGATTGGTCTGACCGAGCCGTCCGGCTTTGGAACCACAAACAGGCTCGAATAAAAGCCATCTCCCTGTTGTGACGGGGGAACCCTGATAATGACCTGATTTTGACACAACTTTTGTTTTGCGTTGCATACTACCTCCCTGTCCAGAAGAGAAGCTGGTAAGGCCGATTTGAAAAATCGTCGAGGGGGAACATCCTGAAACTCTAGCTTGTACCCCTGGGACACTATTTCTAAAACCCATGGGTCCAGGTCCGAACGAACCCAGAACTGACTGAAGAGTTTGAGACGTGCACCCACCGGTGCGGACTCCTGCAGAGGAGCCCCAGCGTCATGCGGTGGATTTGGCAGAAGCCGGGGAGGACTTCTGCTCCTGGGAACCTGCTAAGGCCGATGAAAGGAAGAACCTCGGCCTTTCCTGTATTTATTGGGCCGAAAGGACTGCATCTGATAGTGGTGTGTTTTCTTCTGTTGTGAAGGAACGTAAGGCAAAAATGATGACTTACCCGCAGTAGCCGTACACATCAAATCCACAAGACCGTCACCAAACAAGACACCAGCTTTATATGGCAGAGCTTCCATATTCTTCCTGGAGTCAGCATCAGCATTCCATTGATGGATCCACAATGCTCGCCTAGCTGAAACTGCCATAGCATTGGCCTTTGACCCCAAAAGGCCAATATCTCTCGCCGTTTCCTTTAGGTAAGCCGCAGTGTCTCTGATATAACCCAATGTCAAAAGGACACTATCCCTATCTAGGCTATCTATGTCAGATGACAAGTTATCTGCCCACTTTTCGATAGCACTACTCACCCACACAGATGCAATGGCTGGTCTGAGCAGCGTACCCATGGTGACATAAATGTATTTTAATGTATTTTCCTGCTTACGATCCGCAGGGTCCTTAAGGGCTGAAGAGCCACCTTTTTAGACAACTGCGATAGGGCCTTGTCCACACTGGGGGGTGACTCCCACTTTTCCCTATCCCCAGAGGGAAACAGATACCCCACCTGAATCCTTTTGGGAATCTGAAACTTTTTATCAGGGCTTTCCCAAACCTTTTCAAAAAGAGTGTTCAGTTCATGAGTGGGAGGAAACGTTACCACAGGTTTCTTTTCCTTATACATACAGACCCTTTTATCAGGAACAGCAGGGTCCTCGGAGATATGTAATACGTCTTTTATCGCCACAATCATGTACTGAATGCTCTTTGTTAATTTTGGATCCAATCTGGCATCACTATAGTCGACACTGGAGTCAGTGTCTGTTTCGGTATCTGTGTCTGCCAACTGTGCAAATGAACATTTTTGTAACCCCGATGGGGTCTGGACTTGTAATAACACATCCTCCACAGATTTCTTCCATGCCTGGTTCTGAGATTCAGATTTATCTAATCTCTTACTAATAAGAGCCACATTTGCATTCAAAATATTTACCCAATCAGGAGTCGGCGGTGCCGACAGGGTCACTCCCGCAGCCGTTTGTGTCCCTAATACAGCCTCCTCCTGGGAAGAGCCTTCAGCCTCAGACACACGTGTACCAAACACCCACAGACACACCGGGCATACAGGGGACAGACCCACAGTAAAGTCTGTCAGAGAGACACAGAGGGAGTTTGCCAGCTCACAACCCAGCGCCTAATCACCGGTTCTGAAACACTAAAGAATGCCCCAGACCTGCAGTGCTTTTATATTAAATATATATTGCACCAATATCTCTGTGCCCCCCCCCCCCCCCCCCCGTTTTGCACCCTGATACTTATTCAGAAGTGTGAGGAAGGACCAGCGTCTCTGCAGCCTGTGTAGAGGTAAATGGCGCTGAGCTGTGTGAGCTGTGAAGATGAAGCTCCGCCCCCTTAATGGAGCGCTTCAGTCCCGCTTTTTTTCAAATATATATTTATACTGGCGCGGGTTAGGACAGTGCCTAGGCACTTATGTCCCCTGTTGCCAGTTTATTTTGAGGCTTTTCTGCTGCCCCGGGCGCCCCCCCCCCCCCCAACCCCTCCCACCCCCTGCACTTTTCAGAGAAACTCAGTAGAGCTCCTCAGAGTGCATCCAGTCTGCCTGGGCACAATTCTAAAACTGGAGTCTGGAGGAGAGGAATAGAGGGAGGAGCCAGTTCACACCCCTTTCAAAGTCTTAAAGTGCCAATGTCTCCTGCGGATCCGGTCTATACTCCATGGTTCTTTTGGTGACCCCAGCATCCTCTAGGACGTATGAGAAACCACCTTTTTCGAGAGTCTGGATACTGACCCGTCAACAATAGGCGGGTTTTCCCATTTTTTCCTATCCTCTACCGGGAAAAGAAACGCTACCAGAACCCTTTTAGGTATCTCGAATTTTTTATCCGGGTTTTCCCCAAAGATAGCATTTAATTCCTTTGACGCAGGAAAGGTTACCGAGGCTTTCTTATTTTCAGTGAAGTAAGCCTCCTCAACCTGCTCGGGTGTTGTATCAGCAATATTCAACACATCCCTAATAGCCTTGTCATCAAATGCACCCCTTTTGCAAGAGATGCTGCACCCCCGCAACACATCCCCATTACAGTCTGTAGTATCAGAATCATACTTGCCTACTTTTGAAAACTAGTTTCAGGGAGATTCCAGGTGGCAGCAGAAGGCGCCGTGCAGGGGTGTGTCGAACTCCGCCCAAGGGGTGTGTCTAGTTCCGCCTATGGGTGTATTTATTGCAATCAGGGGTGTGTCCTGCAATGGCAGGTGGAAACTATAGTACAAAAAGCAGCAAAAAATAAGAATTTACTCACCGGTAATTCTATTTCTCGTAGTCCGTAGTAGATGCTGGGGACTAAGTAAAGACCATGGGGAATAGACGGGCTCCGCAGGAGACTGGGCACTCTAAAGAAAGATTTAGTACTATCTGGTGTGCACTGGCTCCTCCCTCTATGCCCCTCCTCCAGACCTCAGTTAAGGAAACTGTGCCCGGAAGAGCTGACATTACAAGGAAAGGATTTTGGAATCCAGGGTAAGACTCATACCAGCCACACCAATCACACCGTATAACTCGTGATAAACTTACCCAGTTAACAGTATGAACAACAACTGAGCATCACTCAATGGATGCCACATAACTATAACCCTTTATTAAGCAATAACTATATACATGTATTGCAGAAAGTCCGCACATGGGACGGGCGCCCAGCATCCACTACGGACTACGAGAAATAGAATTACCGGTGAGTAAATTCTTATTTTCTCTAACGTCCTAGTGGATGCTGGGGACTCCGTAAGGACCATGGGGGTTATACCAAAGCTCCCAAACGGGCGGGAGAGTGCGGATAACTCTGCAGCACCGAATGGGCAAACACAAGGTCCTCCTCAGCCAGGGTATCAAACTTGTAGAATTTTGCAAAAGTGTTTGAACCCGACCAAGTAGCAGCTCGGCAAAGCTGTAATGCCGAGACCCCTCGGGCAGCCGCCCAAGAAGAGCCCACCTTCCTTGTGGAATGGGCTTTCACTGATTTTGGATGCGGCAATCCCGCCACAGAATAAGCCTGCTAAATCGTGTTACAGATCCAGCGAGCAATAGTTTGCTTTGAAGCAGGAGCACCCAGCTTGTTGGATGCATACAGGATAAACAGCGAGTCAGTCTTCCTGACTCCCGCCGTTCTGGTTACATAAACCTTCAAAGCCCTGACTATGTCAAGCAACTTGGAATCCTCCAAGTCACGAGTAGCCGCAGGCACCACAATAGGTTGGTTCAAATAAAAAGATAACACCACCTTTGGCAGAAATTGCGGACGAGTCCGCAATTCTGCCCTGTCCATATGGAAAACTAGATAGGGGCTTTTACATGACAAAGCCGCCAATTCTGACACACGCCTAGCTGAGGCCAAGGCCAACAGCATGACCACTTTCCACGTGAGATACTTTAGCTCCACTGTCTTAAGTGGCTCAAACCAGTGGGATTTCAGGAAGTCCAACACCACGTTAAGATCCCAAGGTGCCACTGGTGGCACAAAAGGAGGCTAAATATGCAGCACTCCCTTAACAAACGTCTGAACCTCAGGCAGTGAAGCCAGTTCTTTTTGAAAGAAAATGGATAGGGCCGAAATCTGGACCTTTATGGACCCTAATTTCAGGCCCATAGTCAGACCTGACTGTAGGAAGTGTAGGAATCGACCCAGCTGGAATTCCTCTGTAGGGGCCTTCCTGGCCTCACAACAAGCAACATATTTTCGCCATATACGGTGATAATGTTTTGCTGTCACGTCCTTCCTAGCCTTTATCAGCGTAGGAATAACTTCATCCGGAATGCCCTTTTCTGCTAGGATCCGGCGTTCAACCGCCATGCCGTCAAACGCAGCCGCGGTAAGTCTTGGAACAGACAGGGCCCCTGTTGCAACAGGTCCTGTCTGAGAGGCAGAGGCCATGGGTCCTCTGTGAGCATTTCTTGCAGTTCCGGGTACCAAGTCCTTCTTGGCCAATACGGAACAATGAGTATTGTTCTCACTCCTCTTTTCCTTACGATTCTCAGTACCTTGGGTATGAGAGGAAGAGGAGGAAACACGTAGACCGACTGGAACACCCACGGTGTCACCAGTGCGTCCACAGTTATCGCCTGAGGGTCCCTTGACCTGGCGCAATACCTCTTTAACTTTTTGTTGAGGCGGGACGCCATCATGTCCACCTGTGGCAGTTCCCATCGATTTACAATCTGCGTGAAGACTTCTTGATGAAGTCCCCACTCTCCCGGGTGGAGGTCGTGTCTGCTGAGGAAGTCTGCTTCCCAGTTGTCCACTCCCGGAATGAACACTGCCGACAGTGCTTGCACGTGATTCTCCGCCCAACGAAGAATCCTGGTGGCTTCCGCCATTGCCACCCTGCTTCTTGTGCCTCCCTGGCGGTTTACATGGGCGACCGCCGTGATGTTGTCTGACTGAATCAGCACTGGTTGGTCTCGAAGCAGAGGCTCCGCTTGACTCAGGGCGTTGTATATGGCCCATAGCTCCAGAATATTTATGTGCAGACAAGTCTCCTGACTTGACCACAGCCCTTGGAAGTTTCTTCCTTGAGTGACTGCTCCCCACCCTCGGAGGATTGCAGCCGTGGTCACCAGGACCCAGTCCTGTATGCCGAATCTGCGGCCCTCGAGGAGGTGAGCACCTTGCAGCCACCACATAAGTGACACCCTGGCCCTGGGGGACAGGGTGATCATCCGATGCATCTGAAGATGCGATCCGGACCACTTGTCCAGCAGATCCCACTGAAAGATCCTCGCATGGAACCTGCCGAAGGGAATGGCTTCGTATGATGCCACCATCTTTCCCAGGACTCGCGTGCAGTGATGCACCGACACCTGTTTTGGTTTTAGGAGGTCTCTGACCAGAGTCACGAGCTCCTGAGCCTTCTCCTCCGGGAGAAACACCTTCTTCTGGTCTGTGTCCAGAATCATGCCCAGGAAGGGCAGACGCGTCGTAGGAATCAGCTGCGACTTTGGAATATTCAGAATCCAGCCGTGCTGACGCAATACTTCCTGAGAGTGTGCTACGCTGAACAGCAACTGCTCCCTGGACCTCGCCTTTATGAGGAGATCGTCCAAGTATGGGATAATGGTAACCCCTTGCTTCCGAAGGAGCACCATCATTTCCGCCATCACCTTGGTAAATATTCTCGGTGCCGTGGACAGGCCAAACAACAACGTCTGGAATTGGTAATGACAGTCCTGTACCACAAACCTGAGGTACTCCTGATGAGGTGGATAAATGGGGGCATGCAAGTAAGCATCCTTGATGTCCAGAGACACCATAAAATCCCCCTCTTCCGGGCTTGCAATGACCGCTCTAAGCGATTCCATTTTGAACTTGAATTTCTTCAGATAAATGTTCAGGGATTTTAAATTCAAAATGGGTCTGACCGAACTGTCCGGTTTCGGTACCACAAACATAGTGGAATAGTAGCCCCTTCCCTGTTGAAGGGGGGGAACCTCTACCACTACCTGCTGGAGAAAAAGTTTGTGAATTGCCGCCAACACTACCTCCCTTTCCATGGGGGAAGCTGGCAAGTCCGATTTTAGGTAACGGTGAGGGGGCGTCACCTCGAATTCCAGCTTGTATCCCTGAGACACAATTTGTATAGCCCAAGGATCCACCTGTGAGCGAACCCACTGGTGGCTGAAATGTCGGAGACGCGCCCCCACGGCTCCTGGCTCCGCCTGTGGAGCCCCAGCGTCATGCGGTGGATTTAGTGGAAGTCAGGGAGGACTTTTGTTCCTGGGAACTAGCTGCATGGTGCAGCCTCTTTCCTTTACCCCTGCTTTTGGCAAGAAAGGATGCACCTCTGACTTTCTTGCTCTTCTGAGAACGAAAGGACTGCATTTGGTAATACGGTGCTTTCTTAGGCTGTGGAGGGACATAAGGCAAGAAATTTGTCTTCCCATCCGTAGCTGTGGAAACTAGGTCTGAGAGACCGTCCCCAAACAATTCCTCACCGTTATAAGGTAAAACCTCCATGTGTTTTTTAGAGTCGGTATCCCCTGTCCATTGCCGAGTCCATAAGACCCTTCTGGCAGAAATGGACATTGCGTTTACTCTAGAGCCCAGCAGGCAAATGTCCCTCTGGGCATCCCGCATATATAGGACCGCGTCCTTGATATGTGCCAGGGTCAGTAAAACAGTGTCCCTGTCCAGGGTATCCATCTCCTCAGACAGAGTATCCGTCCATGCTGCTATCGCACTACACATCCAGGCCGAAGCAATTGCTGGCCTCAGCAGTGTACCAGAATGTGTGTAAACAGACTTCAGGATAGCTTCCTGCTTTCTATCCGCAGGATTCTTTAGGGCGGCCGTATCCTGAGACGGCAGGGCCACCTTCTTAGACAAGCGTGTCAACGCCTTGTCTACCCTAGGGGAGGATTCCCAGCGTAACCTGTCCGTTGGCGGGAAAGGATACGCCATAAGTAACCTCTTGGAAATTATCACCTTCCTATCAGGGGAATCCCACGCTTTTTCACATAATTCATTCAATTCATGTGACGGGGGAAAAGTCACTTCTTGCTTTTTCTCCCCATACATATAAATCCTCTTGTCAGGGACAGGATTTTCCTCAGAAATGTGTAATACATCCTTCATTGCTACAATCATGTAGCGGATGGCTTTAGTCATTTTAGGCTGCAACTTTGCATCATCGTCATCGACACTGAAATCAGATTCCGTGTCGACATCTGTGTCAACTAACTGGGATATTGGGCGCTTTTGAGACCCTGACGGCCTCTGCGCTGTGGGATCAGGCATGGGTTGAGACCCTGACTGTCCCAAGGCTACAGCTTTATCCAATCTGTTATGCAAGGAGCTTACATTATCATTTAACACCTTCCACATATCCATCCAATCAGGTGTCGACCCCGTCGGCGGCGACACCACATTTGTCTGTACTTGTTCTGCCTCCACGTATCCTTCCTCATCAAACATGTCGACACAGGCGTACCGACACACCGCACACACACAGGGAATGCTCTGACTGAGGACAGGACCCCACAAAGGCTTTTGGGGAGACAGAGAGAGAGTATGCCAGCACACACCCCAGCGCTATATAACCCAGGGATTACACTATACCTTAGTGTTTACCCAGTAGCTGCTGTTTTATATACCTCTGCGCCTAAATTTATGTGCCCCCCCTCTCTTTTTTACCCTCTATTGCACCTGTATACTGCAGGGGAGAGCCTGGGGAGCGTCCTTCCAGCGGAGCTGTGTAGAGAAAATGGCGCTGGTGTGCTGAGGAAGAAGGCCCCGCCCCCTCAGCGGCGGGCTTCTGTCCCGCTTATGTGTAAAAATGGCGGGGGCTCGTACATATATAAAGTGCCTGACTGTATATATGCATATTTTTGCCATCAGGTATCTTAATTGCTGCCCAGGGCGCCTCCCCCTGCGCCCTACAGTGACCGGAGTGTGCGGGTGTGCTGTGGGAGCAATGCAGCTGTGCGCTACCTTAAGTGAAGACAGGAGTCTTCTGCCGCCGATTTCGACGTCTTCATGCTTCTGCTGCTTCTGTACTTCTGGCTCTGCGAGGGGGACGGCGGCGCGGCTCCGGGAACGGACGATCAAGGTTAGGTACCTGTGTTCGATCCCTCTGGAGCTAATGGTGTCCAGTAGCCTAAGAAGCGCAACCTAGCCGCATTTAGTAGGTTTGCTTCTCTCCCCTCAGTCCCACGTAGCAGAGAGTCTGTTGCCAGCAGAAGCTCTCTGAAAATAAAAAACCTAACTAAAATACTTTCTTTCTTAGTAAGCTCAGGAGAGCCTACTAAAAGCACCCAGCTCTGGCCGGGCACAGATTCTAACTGAGGTCTGGAGGAGGGGCATAGAGGGAGGAGCCAGTGCACACCAGATACTACTAAATCTTTCTTTAGAGTGCCCAGTCTCCTGCGGAGCCCGTCTATTCCCCACGGTCCTTACGGAGTCCCCAGCATCCACTAGGACGTTAGAGAAATAAGAATTAGAAAAAATGCAACAATACAAAAGTGCAAGATACATTAATTTAATCTACTGTGCACATTAAGGGGTATATGCAATTGCGGTCGAATTCCCGAAAATTTTGAAAAATGGGACATTTTCGCCCCCCAAAAAAAATTTGACAATGCAATTCAGTACTTTTCATCAATAAAACGGACTTTCAAAATTCGACTTTTGTCAAATTCGACATTTCTGCAATGGTACAAATGCCGCAATTCGACAAAAGTATATTCAATTGAAGATTGTAAATTCGTCATTTTCAATCCGCCACACTTTGCTGGCGGAATCTAATTTTTTTTTTTAAAAAACATGTTTTTGTGTGTGTTTTTTTTATTGGTAATAGCATATCTATTTATATTAGAAGGGATTAGGTACTTGGTTTGTCTATTTTGGAGGCACAAGTATTATTTATATATTTAAAAAAAAAAAAAAATATATATATATATATATATATATATATATATATATTTTTTTTTTTTAATGGAATGGTAAAGATCAGAAAAAAAATAATGCGTGGGGTCCCCCCTCCCAAGTATAACCAGCCTCGGGCTCTTCGAGCCGGTCCTGGTTCTAAAAATCCGGGGGAAAAACTGACATGGGATCCCCCGTATTTTTAAAACCAGCACCGGGCTCTGCGCCTGGTGCTGGTGCAAAAAATATGGGGGACAAAAAGTGTAGGGGTCCCCCGTATTTTTTACACCAGCATCGGGCTCCACTAGCTGGACAGATAATGCCACAGCCGGGGGTCCCTTTTATACAGCGCCCTGCGGCCGTGGCATTAAATACGCAACTAGTCACCCCTGGCCGGGGTACCCTGGAGGAGTGGGGACCCCTTCAATCAAGGCCCCCCCCCTCCAGCCACCCAAGGGCCAGGGGTGAAGCCCGAGGCTGTCCACCCCATCCAAGGGCTGCGGATGGGGGGCTGATAGCCTTGTGAAAATTGAAAGAATATTGTTTTTTCCAGTAGTACTACAAGTCCCAGCAAGCCTCCCCGCAAGCTGGTACTTAGAGAACCACAAGTACCAGCATGCGGGAGAAAAACGGGCTCGCTGGTACCTGTAGTTCTACTGGAAAAAAAATACCCAAATAAAAACAGGACACGCACACCGTGAGAGTAAAACTTTATTTCACACATGTCGACACACACATACTTACCTATGTTCACATGCCGACCTCTGTCCACTTGTCCAAGTAGAATCCACGGTGTACCTGAAAATAAAATTATACTCACCTGATCCAGTGTCCTGTGGTCTTTTATTATAATCCACGTACTTGGCAAAAAAAAAAAAAAATACGAACACCCGGACCAGGCGGACTGAAAGGGGTCCCATGTTTACACATGGGACCCCTTTCCCCGAATGCAGAGACCCCCCCGTGACTGCTGTCACAGAAAGGTCTCTTCAGCCAATCAGGAAGCGCCACTTCGTGGCACTCTCCTGATTGGCTGTATGCGCGTCTGCTGACAGACAGCGCATCGCACAGCTCCCTCCATTAGTTTCAATGGTGGGAACTTTGCCGTCAGCGGTGGGGTTACCCGCGGTCAGCCGCTGACCGCGGGTGACCTCACCGCTGACCGCAAAGTTCCCACCATTAAATATAATGGTAAGGCTTTGCGATGCGCTGTCTGACAGCTCAGACGCGCATAGCCAATCAGCAGAGTGCCACGACGTTGCGCTCGCTGATTGGCTGAAGGGACCCTCTGTGACAGGAGTCACGTGGGGTCCCGGCATTCGTGGAAAGGGGTTCCATGTGTAAACATGGGACCCCTTTCAGTCCGTTTGGTACGGGTTGCCGTTTTGTTGTTTTGCCAAGTACGAGGATTTTTTAAAAAGAGTCTGGAGGAGAGGAATAGAGGGAGGAGCCAGTTCACACCCCTTTCAAAGTCTTAAAGTGCCAATAAAACAATTTTGACGGGAAAAAATACTCGTATAAGCGTTTAAGATAAGAGTAATGGATTATACATCCCTTTTATATCCACATTGGTGTTCTTTATTTCTCTCACTTCAGTGACGCGGTAGCAATTGATTCCACTCAGGTCCCAATGCATAAAAAAACAGAAAAAAGACACAAAATGTGTAGAGTTGTTTAAAGTCTATCCTGATGTATATAGCCCACAGAACCCGTGAAAGGAGAAACTCAGAGAGTCTGGGATTCGTACCACGACTCACAATGGAGTATTCTACACCGTGCACGTAGCAGGTTCTTTATCCTAAACCTCGTGTGCCCTTCACCAAAGGATCCCGGACTCACACTGGTATCTCCCAAGATATATTCTAGGTGGTGACCTCACATAGGGCAATTATCCAACGTGTTTTTTTTTTTTAAAAGGATGCGTACCCAACTCACTTGAGAGGGAGGCAGGAACAAGCTTCAAAAGGTATCTTTACTCGGGTCCAACTAGCTCCTTCTATTCCTCCCGAAGTGTTTAATCCTCATGAGTATGTGGGAAAGAAAATTTGACATACAATGTGTAGCGTTGTTTTATGACCACAAATCCTTCATCCCTCAAAAAAATCCCACTCAGAAAGTTGGAGGAAGTATGTGGAGCGTACCCAGCTCACAGTGTTAGTTTCCACCACGTGTATAGAGCGGTTGTTTTTAAATGTGGAACCCAGTGTAACGTCCACTAGATGTATAAGAAAGGTGTGCGTACCCAACTCACTTGTAAACAAGATATTTATAATCTTGATAAAGGTTTCTTTAATCTTGTTAAAAATGGTGCGTACCCTTACTCACACATGTGAATGGAGATATCCCTCTTATCTGGGTTTCTTTTCCTCTGTGGATTTCACTGTTACAATCCCCAAGTATACAAGATCCGACCATTAGCCATATGTAATGTCCCTTTCCAAGGAAACCAATCCACAATGGTTAAAAAAACAGTCTCTTTATAATGTTTTAAAAAGGGATTGGTACATTTTCCCATAAAATACACTCAATACAAACGTCCAGATGATCAACAAAACAATATTTCAAACAAAAAACGGTTCCCCAAGAAGGAAAGATAAGCCACCATCCAGACAAAAGGGGAAGTCCGGACCCCCAAATGTATGGACGATGATAACAATACCTTCTGGTCCCCGGAATAGATAAAAAGATGTTCCAAAGTCACAGTACCAGGATCTGTCAACGCGTTTCGGCTCTTTTATGGAGCCTTTGTCAAGACATACTGGCACTGTGCACACACATGGTATTTAACTGGTAGGTAACCAATCATATCAAACCAGGAAGTGACCTTCTAATTGGTTTCCACTCCTCCAAATTTAATGATAACCTCACTATTAGCCCATCATTTTATTGTATAATAACAAATGGATGTATCCCACATATAAATCTCTTAAAAAATATACAGTTAAAAAGAGTTATCACAAAGAATTCCCAGTTGACCCGGAAGTGAAAACACATAAGGACTTCCGGTATCGCCGATACAATGCTTCATACCACTTTAGCATATAACTTTTCATATGGGGTCGCTCCCATATGCAGACCATGGTTCAAGTGTTTGGATGTTTCGTTATTTGGTGTATTGAAAGGCTCCGGATGGTATGGAACGGTGAATGCGTTCCATCACCATCCGAGTGCGGGTCATAGCGTACTTCCTGTGACTCGCGTCACTTCCGGTTATACCGGAAGTGCGTGTCCGTATTTGCCGGCGCCCAGGATACACGCTGCGGAGGAATGTAAAGGAGCCAGGACATACTATCCCTGTCTTCTATGTACATAAAGGGAAAGGAAATGCCAGTAATGTGAAACTCCACCCAGCTCCACACCATTGACATTTAAAACGGTCCAATCACTTGAATCCATATGCTGCATCTATTGCATCAATAAAAACATTATTTCTCTCAGGACAATACAATTTGCATGATATGATTTCACATTTTTCACAACACATTGAACATTAATAATAAAACAAGTGTCCATAGTACGATCCATGAAGTCTCTCCCATATTATAAGTCCATTTCCAGGATCGTAAAATTCAGATGATTCATAATGGATTTTAATGAAAAATCATACCTGAAAATAAACTGAAAAAAATGTACATCAGAGTGACATTAGAACATCAACATCCACATCACCATCTATTTTAGAGAAACCACTTGAGCTCAAAATCCTTATTGAGCCCATGAGGATGGAGGGTTTGATACTGATGGATGTATTTCATTTCAGTTTTGGCTAACATAGTGGCCACATTCCCCCCTCTTATATTACTTTTAACCTGCCGAATGCCCATGAAACTTTCTAAATGGTTCAAGGAGCAATCGTGAGTTTCCTTAAAATGTAATGACAGGGCATGTGTCTCAAGGCCTTTTTTAATATTTCTCAAGTGCTCCCCTAGGCGAACTTTCAGAGGCCTTGAAGTCCTTCCAATATAAAATTTGTTGCATGAGCACTGGATAGTGTAAATGACGTTTTTTTAATTACATGTCATAAAATCTTTGATTGACACGTCCTTTTCATTGATTGTGACCTTTTCAAACTTACTTATACCTTTGTATGTAACATTCTTGCATACTATACAATTCCCACATCTGTGGAAACCTCTTGTTTTAATGTTACCTTCTTTAATTTTTAAAGGGAAAGTACTGGACACCAACTTGGTCTTAAGGTTTGGTGCCCTTCTATAAATGTGAATGGGTCTTTCAGGTAATAAATTACCAATGACTGGGTCTTTTTTCAGTATATTCCAGTGTTTTTTGACATCTCCTTCTATCTTTTTGTAATTGTGTGTGTACTCCGTGACAAAGGCCCATTGAAACCTAGTATCATCATTTTTTTCTTTCAATTTGGTTGCCATAAGTTCATTTCTGTCAGAATCCCTTACTTTAGAAATAACAGTCTCTACACGGTTCTTATCATATCCACACCTTCTGAAATTGTTACCCATAGTTTGGGCCTGCTCAGTGAATACTTTCTGTTCCGTGCAATTACGTTTAAGGCGCTTTATCTGGCTGTCTGGGATAGAATTGATCCAATTCTCATGATGACAACTCTCCCTAGGGATATACGCACAGGAGTCCGTGGGTTTAGTGTAATTCATCGTATGAATCCTACCATCCTTGATGTACACAGTGATATCAAGAAAGTTAATGGAACTGTCACTCATCTCAAATGTCAATGTGATATTTTTACTGTTAGAATTGAGGAGGGTACAGAATTGGTCCAATAGCTCCCTCTCTCCTTCCCATATGAAAAATATATCATCTATATATCTCATGTAGGACACTAGGTTCGCCCCATTTGGATTGTTACTCCAAACATTTTCAAGTTCCCATAAACCCATAAATAAGTTTGCGTAACTTGGAGCGAACCTAGTGCACATGGCGGTCCCCACTTTTTGAAGCCAGATATAGGTATAAGTAAGTTTGAAAAGGTCACAGTCAATGAAAAGGACGTGTCAATCAAAGATTTTATGACATGTAATTAAAAAAACGTCATTTACACTATCCAGTGCTCATGCAACAAATTTTATATTGGAAGGACTTCAAGGCCTCTGAAAGTTCGCCTAGGGGAGCACTTGAGAAATATTAAAAAAGGCCTTGAGACACATGCCCTGTCATTACATTTTAAGGAAACTCACGATTGCTCCTTGAACCATTTAGAAAGTTTCATGGGCATTCGGCAGGTTAAAAGTAATATAAGAGGGGGGAATGTGGCCACTATGTTAGCCAAAACTGAAATGAAATACATCCATCAGTATCAAACCCTCCATCCTCATGGGCTCAATAAGGATTTTGAGCTCAAGTGGTTTCTGTAAAATAGATGGTGATGTGGATGTTGATGTTCTAATGTCACTCTGATGTACATTTTTTTCAGTTTATTTTCAGGTATGATTTTTCATTAAAATCCATTATGAATCATCTGAATTTTACGATCCTGGAAATGGACTTATAATATGGGAGAGACTTCATGGATCGTACTATGGACACTTGTTTTATTATTAATGTTCAATGTGTTGTGAAAAATGTGAAATCATATCATGCAAATTGTATTGTCCTGAGAGAAATAATGTTTTTATTGATGCAATAGATGCAGCATATGGATTCAAGTGATTGGACCGTTTTAAATGTCAATGGTGTGGAGCTGGGTGGAGTTTCACATTACTGGCATTTCCTTTCCCTTTATGTACATAGAAGACAGGGATAGTATGTCCTGGCTCCTTTACATTCCTCCGCAGCGTGTATCCTGGGCGCCGGCAAATACGGACACGCACTTCCGGTATAACCGGAAGTGACGCGAGTCACAGGAAGTACGCTATGACCCGCACTCGGATGGTGATGGAACGCATTCACCGTTCCATACCATCCGGAGCCTTTCAATACACCAAATAACGAAACATCCAAACACTTGAACCATGGTCTGCATATGGGAGCGACCCCATATGAAAAGTTATATGCTAAAGTGGTATGAAGCATTGTATCGGCGATACCGGAAGTCCTTATGTGTTTTCACTTCCGGGTCAACTGGGAATTCTTTGTGATAACTCTTTTTAACTGTATATTTTTTAAGAGATTTATATGTGGGATACATCCATTTGTTATTATACAATAAAATGATGGGCTAATAGTGAGGTTATCATTAAATTTGGAGGAGTGGAAACCAATTAGAAGGTCACTTCCTGGTTTGATATGATTGGTTACCTACCAGTTAAATACCATGTGTGTGCACAGTGCCAGTATGTCTTGACAAAGGCTCCATAAAAGAGCCGAAACGCGTTGACAGATCCTGGTACTGTGACTTTGGAACATCTTTTTATCTATTCCGGGGACCAGAAGGTATTGTTATCATCGTCCATACATTCGGGGGTCCGGACTTCCCCTTTTGTCTGGATGGTGGCTTATCTTTCCTTCTTGGGGAACCGTTTTTTGTTTGAAATATTGTTTTGTTGATCATCTGGACGTTTGTATTGAGTGTATTTTATGAGAAAATGTACCAATCCCTTTTTAAAACATTATAAAGAGACTGTTTTTTTAACCATTGTGGATTGGTTTCCTTGGAAAGGGACATTACATATGGCTAATGGTCGGATCTTGTATACTTGGGGATTGTAACAGTGAAATCCACAGAGGAAAAGAAACCCAGATAAGAGGGATATCTCCATTCACATGTGTGAGTAAGGGTACGCACCATTTTTAACAAGATTAAAGAAACCTTTATCAAGATTATAAATATCTTGTTTACAAGTGAGTTGGGTACGCACACCTTTCACATACATCTAGTGGACGTTACACTGGGTTCCACATTTAAAAACAACCGCTCTATGGGGGTAATTCCAAGTTGATCGCAGCAGGAAATTTTTTAGCAATTGGGCAAAACCATGTGCACTGCAGGGGAGGCAGATATAACATTTGGAGAGAGAGTTAGATTTGGGTGGGTTATTTTATTTCTGTGCAGGGTAAATACTGGCTGCTTTATTTTTACACTGCAAATTAGATTGCAGATTGAACACACCACACCCAAATCTAACTCTCTCTGCAAATGTTATATCTGCCTCCCCTGCAGTGCACATGGTTTTGCCCAACTGCTAAAAAATTTCCTGCTGCGATCAACTTGGAATTACCCCCTATACACGTGGTGGAAACTAACACTGTGAGCTGGGTACGCTCCACATACTTCCTCCAACTTTCTGAGCGGGATTTTTTTGAGGGATGAAGGATTTGTGGTCATAAAACAACGCTACACATTGTATGTCAAATTTTCTTTCCCACATACTCATGAGGATTAAACACTTCGGGAGGAATAGAAGGAGCTAGTTGGACCCGAGTAAAGATACCTTTTGAAGCTTGTTCCTGCCTCCCTCTCAAGTGAGTTGGGTACGCATCCTTTTAAAAAAAAAAAACACGTTGGATAATTGCCCTATGTGAGGTCACCACCTAGAATATATCTTGGGAGATACCAGTGTGAGTCCGGGATCCTTTGGTGAAGGGCACACGAGGTTTAGGATAAAGAACCTGCTACGTGCACGGTGTAGAATACTTCATTGTGAGTCGTGGTACGAATCCCAGACTCTCTGAGTTTCTCCTTTCACGGGTTCTGTGGGCTATATACATCAGGATAGACTTTAAACAACTCTACACATTTTGTGTCTTTTTTCTGTTTTTTATGCATTGGGACCTGAGTGGAATCAATTGCTACCGCGTCACTGAAGTGAGAGAAATAAAGAACACCAATGTGGATATAAAAGGGATGTATAATCCATTACTCTTATCTTAAACGCTTATACGAGTATTTTTTCCCGTCAAAATTGTTTTACTGTGTCTTGTTTGGGTGTGGTGACACCCTTTAGGGGAATTATATACGTTAAAGCTGTTCCTTTTGGCGCATATCTCTAAGATAACTTCTTTCTGTGTTTTAAAGTGCCAATGTCTCCTGCGGATCCGGTCTATACTCCATGGTTCTTTTGGTGACCCCAGCATCCTCTAGGACGTATGAGAAACCACCTTTTTTGAGAGTCTGGATACTGACCCGTCAACATTAGGCGGGTTTTCCCATTTTTTCCTATCCTCTACCGGGAAAAGAAACGCTACCAGAACCCTTTTAGGTATCTCGAATTTTTTATCCGGGTTTTCCCCAAAGATAGCATTTAATTCCTTTGACGCAGGAAAGGTTACCGAGGCTTTCTTATTTTCAGTGAAGTAAGCCTCCTCAACCTGCTCGGGTGTTGTATCAGCAATATTCAACACATCCCTAATAGCCTTGTCATCAAATGCACCCCTTTTGCAAGAGATGCTGCACCCCCGCAACACATCCCCATTACAGTCTGTAGTATCAGAATCATACTTGCCTACTTTTGAAAACTAGTTTCAGGGAGATTCCAGGTGACAGCAGAAGGCGCCGTGCAGGGGTGTGTCGCGCTCCGCCCAAGGGGTGTGTCTAGTTCCGCCTATGGGTGTATTTATTGCAATCAGGGGTGTGTCCTGCAATGGCAGGTGGAAACTATAGTACAAAAAGCAGCAAAAAATAAGAATTTACTCACCGGTAATTCTATTTCTCGTAGTCCGTAGTGGATGCTGGGGACTAAGTAAGGACCATGGGGAATAGACGGGCTCCGCAGGAGACTGGGCACTCTAAAGATAGATTTAGTACTATCTGGTGTGCACTGGCTCCTCCCTCTATGCCCCTCCTCCAGACCTCAGTTAAGGAAACTGTGCCCGGAAGAGCTGACATTACAAGGAAAGGATTTTGGAATCCAGGGTAAGACTCATACCAGCCACACCAATCACACCGTATAACTCGTGATAAACTTACCCAGTTAACAGTATGAACAACAACTGAGCATCACTTAATGGATGCCACATAACTATAACCCTTTATTAAGCAATAACTATATACATGTATTGCAGAAAGTCCGCACATGGGACGGGCGCCCAGCATCCACTACGGACTACGAGAAATAGAATTACCGGTGAGTAAATTCTTATTTTCTCTAACGTCCTAGTGGATGCTGGGGACTCCATTAGGACCATGGGGATTATACCAAAGCTCCCAAACGGGCGGGAGAGTGCGGATGACTCTGCAGCACCGAATGGGCAAACACAAGGTCCTCCTCAGCCAGGGTATCAAACTTGTAGAATTTTGCAATAGTGTTTGAACCCGACCAAGTAGCAGCTCGGCAAAGCTGTAATGCTGAGACCCCTCGGGCAGTCGCCCAAGAAGAGCCCACCTTCCTTGTGGAATGGGCTTTCACTGATTTTGGATGCGGCAATCCCGCCACAGAATAAGCCTGCTGAATCGTGTTACAGATCCAGCGAGCAATAGTTTGCTTTGAAGCAGGAGCACCCAGCTTGTTGGATGCATACAGGATAAACAGCGAGTCAGTCTTCCTGACTCCCGCCGTTCTGGTTACATAAACCTTCAAAGCCCTGACTATGTCAAGCAACTTGGAATCCTCCAAGTCACGAGTAGCCGCAGGCACCACAATAGGTTGGTTCAAATGAAAAGATGACACCACCTTTGGCAGAAATTGCGGACGAGTCCGCAATTCTGCCCTGTCCATATGGAAAACTAGATAGGAACTTTTACATGACAAAGCCGCCAATTCTGACACACGCCTAGCTGAGGCCAAGGCCAACAGCATGACCACTTTCCACGTGAGATACTTTAGCTCCACTGTCTTAAGTGGCTCAAACCAGTGGGATTTCAGGAAGTCCAACACCACGTTAAGATCCCAAGGTGCCACTGGTGGCACAAAAGGAGGCTGAATATGCAGCACTCCCTTAACAAACGTCTAAACCTCAGGCAGTGAAGCCAGTTCTTTTTGAAAGAAAATGGATAGGGCCGAAATCTGGACCTTTATGGACCCTAATTTCAGGCCCATAGTCACACCTGACTGTAGGAAGTGTAGGAATCGACCCAGCTGGAATTCCTCTGTAGGGGCCTTCCTGGCCTCATAACAAGCAACATATTTTCGCCATATACGGTGATAATGTTTTGCTGTCACGTCCTTCCTAGCCTTTATCAGCGTAGGAATAACTTCATCCGGAATGCCCTTTTCTGCTAGGATCCGGCGTTCAACCGCCATGCCGTCAAACGCAGCCGCGGTAAGTCTTGGAACAGACAGGGCCCCTGTTGCAACAGGTCCTGTCTGAGAGGCAGAGGCCATGGGTCCTCTGTGAGCATTTCTTGCAGTTCCGGGTACCAAGTCCTTCTTGGCCAATACGGAACAATGAGTATTGTTCTCACTCCTCTTTTCCTTACGATTCTCAGTACCTTGGGTATGAGAGGAAGAGGAGGAAACACATAGACCGACTGGAACACCCACGGTGTCACCAGTGCGTCCACAGTTATCGCCTGAGGGTCCCTTGACCTGGCGCAATACCTCTTTAACTTTTTGTTGAGGCGGGACGCCATCATGTCCACCTGTGGCAGTTCCCATCGATTTACAATCTGCGTGAAGACTTCTTGATGAAGTAAAAAATCCAAAACTCCAAGAAATGAAGCGCTGTCCAGATCAATAAATTTTCAAAACACAAAACATTTATTTTACATTACATAACACACAAACATTAATCACACGGCCGGTGTAACAATGAATTAAAATATTAAAATATATATGAAAAAGCTGGTGGCCACTTCTAAATTAATTTAGCTTATCTACTTCATTAATAATTAGCAGCATAGGTGGCATTTAGCCAACAGATCATAGCTTCTGTATTTGCTCACTATATAGTATGGCTCCAAGATGTTAGAAGATGTTAGAAAGCTCAAAAGGCACAGAAGATTAATGTCATGCAACAATGCTGAGCTAACAATGCCTCATATTTATCAAATGCCAGTAATGAGATTGAAGCGTGTAGATATTCATGCAAACTTGGTTAGTAGTAAATGCTAAGCAGGTGATTTTCCATGTAATCTTTTAGCAGAGATAAGCTTCAAAGATTTTCCGCATATTAATCAATTGGCACAGATGGAAAATCAGAACGTGTAGATATTCATGCAAACTTGGTTAGTGGTAAAAGTTCAGTATTAGTAATTTTCCATATATTCTCTTAGCAGAGATGAACTTATACTTATCAGTCCAGCTTATCACTCCAGCGTGGCCACGCTAATTTAGATATCCAGCTCGACGTGTCTTCAGACCTGGGGTTTAAAAGCAGGGTGACGTCTCACTCCTAATGACATGCTCCGGTCCTCACGTATAGTCGCTGGTTATCCACAATGTTACAGCCGTAACTAGCACTCTCCTCTACGCGTTTCTCCGCCTGTGTGCAGATCGGCGGCTTCTTCCAGAGAATCAGTAGACACGTCGAGCTGGATATCTAAATTAGCGTGGCCACGCTGGAGTGATAAGCTGGACTGATAAGTATAAGTTCATCTCTGCTAAGAGAATATATGGAAAATTACTAATACTGAACTTTTACCACTAACCAAGTTTGCATGAATATCTACACGTTCTGATTTTCCATCTGTGCCAATTGATTAATATGCGGAAAATCTTTGAAGCTTATCTCTGCTAAAAGATTACATGGAAAATCACCTGCTTAGCATTTACTACTAACCAAGTTTGCATGAATATCTACACGCTTCAATCTCATTACTGGCATTTGATAAATATGAGGCATTGTTAGCTCAGCATTGTTGCATGACATTAATCTTCTGTGCCTTTTGAGCTTTCTAACATCTTCTAACATCTTGGAGCCATACTATATAGTGAGCAAATACAGAAGCTATGATCTGTTGGCTAAATGCCACCTATGCTGCTAATTATTAATGAAGTAGATAAGCTAAATTAATTTAGAAGTGGCCACCAGCTTTTTCATATATATTTTAATATTTTAATTCATTGTTACACCGGCCGTGTGATTAATGTTTGTGTGTTATGTAATGTAAAATAAATGTTTTGTGTTTTGAAAATTTATTGATCTGGACAGCGCTTCATTTCTTGGAGTTTTGGATTTTTTGCTTTTTGGGGGTTAACAGTGACCTCTTAAGTGAAGCAGCAGTCCTTGATCTGGTTAATCTATTAATATCCCAGAATCTATTGTTTGTCAGCGCTCAGGCATTCTTTTGTTTCTTCTTGATGAAGTCCCCACTCTCCCGGGTGGAGGTCGTGTCTGCTGAGGAAGTCTGCTTCCCAGTTGTCCACTCCCGGAATGAACACTGCCGACAGTGCTTGCACGTGATTCTCCGCCCAACGAAGAATCCTGGTGGCTTCCGCCATTGCCACCCTGCTTCTTGTGCCTCCCTGGCGGTTTACATGGGCGACCGCCGTGATGTTGTCTGACTGAATCAGCACTGGTTGGTCTCGAAGCATAGGCTCCGCTTGACTCAGGGCGTTGTATATGGCCCATAGCTCCAGAATATTTATGTGCAGACAAGTCTCCTGACTTGACCACAGCCCTTGGAAGTTTCTTCCTTGAGTGACTGCTCCCCACCCTCGGAGGATTGCAGCCGTGGTCACCAGGACCCAGTCCTGTATGCCGAATCTGCGGCCCTCGAGGAGGTGAGCACCTTGCAGCCACCACAGAAGAGACACCCTGGCCCTGGGGGACAGGGTGATCATCCGATGCATCTGAAGATGCGATCCGGACCACTTGTCCAGCAGATCCCACTGAAAGATCCTCGCATGGAACCTGCCGAAGGGAATGGCTTCGTATGACGCCACCATCTTTCCCAGGACTCGCGTGCAGTGATGCACCGACACCTGTTTTGGTTTTAGGAGGTCTCTGACCAGAGTCACGAGCTCCTGAGCCTTCTCCTCCGGGAGAAACACCTTCTTCTGGTCTGTGTCCAGAATCATGCCCAGGAAGGGCAGACGCGTCGTAGGAATTAGCTGCGACTTTGGAATATTCAGAATCCAGCCGTGCTGACGCAATACTTCCTGAGAGTGTGCTACGCTGAACAGCAACTGCTCCCTGGACCTCGCCTTTATGAGGAGATCGTCCAAGTATGGGATAATGGTAACCCCTTGCTTCCGAAGGAGCACCATCATTTCCGCCATCACCTTGGTAAATATTCTCGGTGCCGTGGACAGGCCAAACAACAACGTCTGGAATTGGTAATGACAGTCCTGTACCACAAACCTGAGGTACTCCTGATGAGGTGGATAAATGGGGGCTTGCAAGTAAGCATCCTTGATGTCCAGAGACACCATAAAATCCCCCTCTTCCAGGCTTGCAATGACCGCTCTGAGCGATTCCATTTTGAACTTGAATTTCTTCAGATAAATGTTCAGGGATTTTAAATTCAAAATGGGTCTGACCGAACTGTCCGGTTTCGGTACCACAAACATAGTGGAATAGTAGCCCCTTCCCTGTTGAAGGGGGGGAACCTCTACCACCACCTGCTGGAGAAAAAGTTTGTGAATTGCCGCCAACACTACCTCCCTTTCCATGGGGGAAGCTGGCAAGGCCAATTTTAGGTAACGGTGAGGGGGCGTCACCTCGAATTCCAGCTTGTATCCCTGAGACACAATTTGTATAGCCCAAGGATCCACCTGTGAGCGAACCCACTGGTGGCTGAAATGTCGGAGACGCGCCCCCACGGCTCCTGGCTCCGCCTGTGGAGCCCCAGCGTCATGCGGTGGATTTAGTGGAAGCCAGGGAGGACTTTTGTTCCTGGGAACTAGCTGCATGGTGCAGCCTCTTTCCTTTACCCCTGCCTCTGGCAAGAAAGGATGCACCTCTGACTTTCTTGCTCTTCTGAGAACGAAAGGACTGCATTTGGTAATACGGTGCTTTCTTAGGCTGTGGAGGGACATAAGGCAAGAAATTTGACTTCCCAGCCGTAGCTGTGGAAACTAGGTCTGAGAGACCGTCCCCAAACAATTCCTCACCCTTATAAGGTAAAACCTCCATGTGTTTTTTAGAGTCGGTATCCCCTGTCCATTGCCGAGTCCATAAGACCCTTCTGGCAGAAATGGACATTGCGTTTACTCTAGAGCCCAGCAGGCAAATGTCCCTCTGGGCATCCCGCATATATAGGACCGCGTCCTTGATATGTGCCAGGGTCAGTAGAACAGTGTCCCTGTCCAGGGTATCTATCTCCTCAGACAGAGTATCCGTCCATGCTGCTACCGCACTACACATCCAGGCCGAAGCAATTGCTGGCCTCAGCAGTGTACCAGAATGTGTGTAAACAGACTTCAGGATAGCTTCCTGCTTTCTATCCGCAGGATTCTTTAGGGCGGCCGTATCCTGAGACGGCAGGGCCACCTTCTTAGACAAGCGTGTCAACGCCATGTCTACCCTAGGGGAGGATTCCCAGCGTAACCTGTCCGTTGGCGGGAAAGGATACGCCATAAGTAACCTCTTGGAAATTATCACCTTCCTATCAGGGGAATCCCACGCTTTTTCACATAATTCATTCAATTCATGTGACGGGGGAAAAGTCACTTCTTGCTTTTTCTCCCCATACATATAAATCCTCTTGTCAGGGACAGGATTTTCCTCAGAAATGTGTAATACATCCTTCATTGCTACAATCATGTAGCGGATGGCTTTAGTCATTTTAGGCTGCAACTTTGCATCATCGTCATCGACACTGGAATCAGATTCCGTGTCGACATCTGTGTCAACTAACTGGGATATTGGGCGCTTTTGAGACCCTGACGGCCTCTGCGCTGTGGGATCAGGCATGGGTTGAGACCCTGACTGTCCCAAGGCTACAGCTTTATCCAATCTGTTATGCAAGGAGCTTACATTATCATTTAACACCTTCCACATATCCATCCAATCAGGTGTCGGCCCCGTTGGCGGCGACACCACATTTGTCTGTACTTGTTCTGCCTCCACGTATCCTTCCTCATCAAACATGTCGACACAGGCGTACCGACACACCGCACACACACAGGGAACGCTCTGACTGAGGACAGGACCCAACAAAGGCTTTTGGGGAGACAGAGAGAGAGTATGCCAGCACACACCCCAGCGCTATATAACCCAGGGATTACACTGTACCTTAGTGTTTACCCAGTAGCTGCTGTTTTATATACCTCTGCGCCTAAATTTATGTGCCCCCCCTCTCTTTTTTAACCTCTATTGCACCTGTATACTGCAGGGGAGAGCCTGGGGAGCGTCCTTCCAGCGAAGCTGTGTAGAGAAAATGGCGCTGGTGTGCTGAGGAAGAAGGCCCCGCCCCCTCAGCGGCGGGCTTCTGTCCCGCTTATGTGTAAAAATGGCGGGGGCTCGTACATATATAAAGTGCCTGACTGTATATATGCATATTTTTGCCATCAGGTATCTTAATTGCTGCCCAGGGCGCCCCCCCCCCCCTGCGCCCTGCACCCTACAGTGACCGGAGTGTGCGGGTGTGCTGTGGGAGCAATGGCGCACAGCTGCAGTGCTGTGCGCTACCTTAAGTGAAGACAGGAGTCTTCTGCCGCCGATTTCGACGTCTTCATGCTTCTGCTGCTTCTGTACTTCTGGCTCTGCGAGGGGGACGGCGGCGCGGCTCCGGGAACGGACGATCAAGGTTAGGTACCTGTGTTCGATCCCTCTGGAGCTAATGGTGTCCAGTAGCCTAAGAAGCGCAACCTAGCCGCATTTAGTAGGTTTGCTTCTCTCCCCTCAGTCCCACGTAGCAGAGAGTCTGTTGCCAGCAGAAGCTCTCTGAAAATAAAAAACCTAACTAAAATACTTTCTTTCTTAGTAAGCTCAGGAGAGCCTACTAAAAGCACCCAGCTCTGGCCGGGCACAGATTCTAACTGAAGTCTGGAGGAGGGGCATAGAGGGAGGAGCCAGTGCACACCAGATACTACTAAATCTTTCTTTAGAGTGCCCAGTCTCCTGCGGAGCCCGTCTATTCCCCATGGTCCTTACGGAGTCCCCAGCATCCACTAGGACGTTAGAGAAATAAGAATTAGAAAAAATGCAACAATACAAAAGTGCAAGATACATTAATTTAATCTACTGTGCACATTAAGGGGTATATGCAATTGCGGTCGAATTCCCGAAAATGTCGAAAAATGGGACATTTTCGCCCCCAAAATAAAATTTGACAATGCAATTCAGTACTTTTCATCAATAAAACGGACTTTCAAAATTCGACTTTTGTCAAATTCGACATTTCTGCAATGGTACAAATGCCGCAATTCGACAAAAGTATATTCAATTGAAGATTGTAAATTCGACAGTTAATTCGTCATTTTCAATCCGCCACACTTTGCTGGCAGAATCTAATAAAAAATTTAAAAAACATGTTTTTGTGTGTGTTTTTTTTATTGGTAATAGCATATCTATTTATATTAGAAGGGATTAGGTACTTGGTTTGTCTATTTTGGAGGCACAAGTATTATTTATATATTTAAAAAAAAAATATATATATATATATATATATATTTTTTTTTTAAATGGAATGGTAAAAATCAGAAAAAAAATAATGCGTGGGGTCCCCCCTCCCAAGCATAACCAGCCTCGGGCTCTTCGAGCCGGTCCTGGTTCTAAAAATCCGGGGGGAAAACTGACATGGGATCCCCCGTATTTTTAAAACCAGCACCGGGCTCTGCGCCTGGTGCAAAAAATATGGGGGGCAAAAAGCGTAGGGGTCCCCCGTATTTTTTACACCAGCATCGGGCTCCACTAGCTGGACAGATAATGCCACAGCCGGGGGTCCCTTTCATACAGCGCCCTGCGGCCGTGGCATTAAATACGCAACTAGTCACCCCTGGCCGGGGTACCCTGGAGGAGTGGGCACCCCTTCAATCAAGGCCCCCCCCTCCAGCCACCCAAGGGCCAGGGGTGAAGCCCGAGGCTGTCCACCCCATCCAAGGGCTGCGAATGGGGGGCTGATAGCCTTGTGAAAATTGAAAGAATATTGTTTTTTCCAGTAGTACTACAAGTCCCAGCAAGCCTCCCCCCGCAAGCTGGTACTTGGAGAACCACAAGTACCAGCATGCGGGAGAAAAACGGGCTCGCTGGTACCTGTAGTTCTACTGAATAAAAAATACCCAAATAAAAACAGGACACGCACACCGTGAGAGTAAAACTTTATTTCACACATGTCGACACACACATACTTACCTATGTTCACACGCCGACCTCTGTCCACTTGTCCAAGTAGAATCCACGGTGTACCTGAAAATAAAATTATACTCACCTGATCCAGTGTCCTATGGTCTTTTATTATAATCCACGTACTTGGCAAAAAAAAAAAAAAACGAACACCCGGACCAGGCGGACTGAAAGGGGTCCCATGTTTACACATGGGACAATGCAGAGACCCCCCCGTGACTGCTGTCACAGAAAGGTCTCTTCAGCCAATCAGGAAGCGCCACTTCGTGGCACTCTCCTGATTGGCTGTATGCGCGTCTGCTGACAGACAGCGCATCGCACAGCTCCCTCCATTAGTTTCAATGGTGGGAACTTTGCGGTCAGCGGTGGGGTTACCCGCGGTCAGCCGCTGACCGCGGGTGACCTCACCGCTGACCGCAAAGTTCCCACCATTAAATATAATGGTAAGGCTTTGCGATGCGCTGTCTGACAGCTCAGACGCGCATAGCCAATCAGCAGAGTGCCACGACGTTGCGCTCGCTGATTGGCTAAAGGGACCCTCTGTGACAGGAGTCACGTGGGGTCCCGGCATTCGTGGAAAGGGGTCCCATGTGTAAACATGGGACCCCTTTCAGTCCGTTTGGTACGGGTTGCCGTTTTGTTGTTTTGCCAAGTACGAGGATTATTTAAAAAGATCCGGACACTGGATCAGGCGAGTATAATTTTATTCACAGGTACCCCAGATTCTTCAGTGACGAGGGGGGCGTGGCAGTCGGTGGGTCAACATAGGTAAGTATGTATGTGTCGGCATGTATGAAATAAACTTTTACTTTCACGGTGTGTGTCTCCTGTTTTTATTTGGGTATTTTTTTTTCAGTAGAACTACAGGTACCAGCGGGCCCGTTTTTCCACCTGCATGCTGGTACTTGTGGTTCTCCAAGTACCAGCTTGCGGGGGAGTCTTGCTGGGACTTGTAGTTCTTCTGGAAAAAAAACAATATTCTATCATTTTACTCAAGGCTATCAGCCCCCCATCCGCAGCCCTTGGATGGTGGGGACAGCCTCGGGCTTCACCCCTGGCCCTTGATTGAAGGGGTCCCCACTCCCCCAGGGTACCCCGGCCAGGGGTGACTAGTTGGATATTTAATGCCACGGCCGCAGGGCGCTGTATAAAAGTGACCCCCGGCTGTGGCATTATCTGTCCAGCTAGTGGAGCCCGATGCTGGTGTAAAAAATACGGGGGATCCCCTGTCAGTTTTCCCCCCGGATTTTTAGAACCAGGACTGGCTCGAAGAGCCCGAGGCTGGTTATGCTTAGGAGGGGGGACCCCACGCAATTTTTTTTCGTGGTTTTTCCCGTTTTTTTACATTTTTACAAGTCTAATCAAAATCTGTCAAATCGGCCGTTTTTCGACAGCGGGACTGTCGAATCCGTTTTTTATTGAATATGTTGAATTCCGGCACCCACTTGCCGGAATTCGACGGTCGAATTGTATCGAATTAAAAAACGGGCGAAAAATTGCCGCGATTCGCCGGCAATTGCATATACCCCTAAGTGACTGAGAAAACCAAAATCTATATACACTGGTGCGGGATTATATATATATATATATATATATAAATATATAATAGGATTTTAGTACCTACCGGTAAATCCTTTTCTCCTATTCCGTAGAGGATGCTGGGGACTCCGTAAGGACCATGGGGTATAGACGGATCCGCAGGAGCCTGGGCACACTATAAAGACTTAAACTGGGTGTGAACTGGCTCCTCCCTCTATGCCCCTCCTCCAGACCTTAGTTAGAAAACTGTGCCCAGGAGAGATGGACATTTCGAGGAAAGAATTTATAGTTTAAACACAGAGAGTGTTATACCAGCTCACACCACGAACATACCGTAAGACATGGCCTTCAACAGAATACCAGTCCCCGGTAAGAAAACCATCCAGCCATATGCTGAGAGAATATGTAACAAACCTGTGTGTCAGCTTACCAACAATAAAACCACATGCCATGGCATTAACAACGTCAGCAATAGGCTGACAGAGAAACACACCACAAAGTGCAACCAAAATCTACAACTGCAGATATAGTACACACTGGGACGGGCGCCCAGCATCCTCTATGGACTAGGAGAAAAGGATTTACCGGTAGGTACTAAAATCCTATTTTCTCTTACGTCCTAGAGGATGCTGGGGACTCCGTAAGGTCCATGGGGTCTATACCAAAGCTCCAGACCGGGCGGGAGAGTGCGGGCGACTCTGCAGCACCGATTGAGCAAACATGAGGCCCCCATCAGCCAGGGTATCAACCTTGTAGAGCACAGCAAAGGTGTTTGAAACCCGACCAAATAGCCGCTCGGCTACATTGAACCGCCTAAACTCTTTGGACATCCGCCCAAGAAGAGCCCATCTTCCTAGGAGGATGGGTCTCCCCCAACAACGGTAACGGTAATCCCAGCCGTAGAACGATCACGCCGAATCGTATCACAGATCCAGCGTATAACAGGCTGCATAGATGCAGGTGCCCCAATCATGCTGGGAGCATACTGGACAAACAGAGCCTCTGTTTCCCAACCTGAGCCAAAATGGCGACAAATTAGTCAAAGCCCCGACTATATCGAGAGTTCTAAACATTGTGACACAAGAAAAACGCAATACCACATCAGGGTCTCCCGGTGCCAATGGGCACAAACTGAGATTGGATGTGCAATACTCCTTTCAGGAAAGTCCGAACTTCCCGAAAGGTGGCCAATTCTTTTAAGAAAATGTATAAGGCCAAACTGTACTGAAAGGAGCCTAACTTTAGGCCTGCATCCCCAACTGTTTGCAAGAAAAAGAAGGAGAACAACCCAGTCGAAAATCTTCCGTAGGATCCTTCTTGGAACGACACCAAGACATAGCTTTACCCCAACTACGGCGGTAAGGCCTTGCTGTTACTTCTTTTCTAGCCAGAAGAAGTGCGGACACGACTTCACTGGGAATACCCTTTCTGGCTAGGAAATGGCATTCAATCGGGACACCGACAACGCATCCACAGTAAGTCTTAATATACGCCCTGATCTTTGTAACTGTTCCTCACGTAAAAGAAACGGCTTGAATATTCTATGAATAATCATGAAAAGCTGGAAAACCAAACCCTGCTTGGCTAGGCTGGAACAATGAGGATCTCCTGAACCATTGTTCTTGTTCCTCCGGTATCACCTTCAGAAAAAGCGAAAACAGAGGAAACACATAGACCGACTTAAAACACCCAAGGTGTCACAAGGTCGTCCACTGCCATAGCTTAAGTGTCCCTTGGCCTGGAACAATATCCCTGAGGCCTCTCTTTGAGGCAAGACGCCGACATGCCTAATTGAGGTGCTCCCCAAAGACTTGTCACTTCTGTGAAAATTCCTCTATGACGACTGTATTTTTCCCGGAAGGAGATCTCGTCTGCAGAGGAAATCTAATTCTCCGTCGTTTACCTCCGGAGCGCAGACCGCAAATATAGCGGTAACCAGTCTTTCCATCCAGCGGCAAACTTTTGCATCCTCTGCAATTGGCGCTGTGCTCCTTGTTGCGCCCTAGCAGCTCACTCATGCCACTTCTGTTAAATCGTCCGAGAGAACTAACACGGGCAGACCACGAATAATATGTTCGTCAAACATAGCTCCAAATACAGGAAAGCATATTACAGACAGCTTCCCAGCTTGACCTTTTCTTCCGGAAATACGTCCCTTGCAAGGACTAATTCCTAGTTCCGGAGATCTTTACGCCTGAACACCAGGATCTAAACTTGGATCCCGAACCTTCGTCCCTCTAGAAGGTGAGAACCGAGCAGACACCACAGGAGCGAAGTCGTGGCCATTAGAATCATATTCCGGTGCATTGGCAGGTGAGACCCCAACCACATATCCAACTGGTCCCTTGAAACCACTCTGGCAGTTGACCTGCTCACTTAAACGGCCTCTCAGGCCGCACCCATCCGTTTCATAACGGAACATAATGATGGGTTTTCACTGCAACCCTGATCCGACTCCAGATCCTCGGACCTCCTGCCACAGGAAAAACATAGAACCTCAACCGTGCAGTATCTACTCTGATACCTACCCCCAACATCTGCGACGTTGGGAACAATAGCCATTCCCTGTGTTGAGGAATAGTCAGAGAGAAACAACGTTTTGCACCACCTGTTTCTTGACCTCGCCTTAATCAGGAGAGCTTCTCAGTACAGAATAACAACGGCTCTTATTATTGAAAGAAACCATCATACTGTCATCACTCCGGTGAAATGGCAAATACAAACCTGGATATCCAGCGAGGTAATCTGAATGCGAAAAACAACGCATTTAAACCTCTTTTTTATTAACAGGGGACAGCAGTACAATGCCCTGAACCTGACGCCCTCTGGTCTGGCGTCGCTTATTATCTCCCCTTCCAGAGGGGAAACGATAAGATCTATTAGAAAACAGTGAGGGGAAACATCTGTAACTCCAGACTGTCCCCCACTGGATTCTAAATTTAACTCACGGGTCCTGGTCTATTACCGTACTAATTGAAAAGTAGTAGACGAGTCCCCACCGGAGTGGGGACCAGCCAGATAGACTCAGCGACCTGTGGTGGATGTGTGAGAAACAGAAAACGATATCCGCTTCTGCGAACCTAACAAGGCTGCAGAACACTTACCTTTTCACCTTCCATCTGCACAGAAAAGTAAAAAAGAACGGTGTTGAACTAGGTGATGCGACTGCATCCAACAAAAGAATGTGTCACCAACCGTTGTGAGGGAATCTAACTCACGTAGTTAGAGTTACCAGCAGTATCCGCCAAGATTGACTGAACTAAGGCATCCCCAACAGCGGTACCCCGACTCAGGGGAAAAAACTCCAGTACCTCTCGGAGTCAGCCTCAGTCTTTCTCTGGACACCTCCTGTATACACACTGCAGCGTGTTGTGATATATAGAGAAAACCCAACATAAGGAAAATCTCCTAACCCTACAGGATAATTTCATCGGATGCTGTGCATACAATGCAAATAAGTCCAAATAATAGAAATAAAATATCACTTAGCTTCCTGTATCCGATCCTCCGTGACAGGACGCCGTGTCGACCAGGCGTTGACTTTCACAGTATTCCCTCCGCCATGTGGAAAGAATAAACATTCGGACATCTTGAGAGGACGGGAGACCCACTCGTCACAGCCGACCTAAAGCTTTATCAGCAGAGCGACCAGCACATGAGAAGGAATACTATTACTTCAGCATTCATTATAAATCATAAGATGAAAATACATAATGTAATACACATATACACAAATATCCTACCTATATATACATAAAGCATACATATAAGCGGATTGTCCGGAACCCCATTAATGTGTACTGAATTTGTATGACCATGTACTGAAACCGCAGTTGTTGCTCTATCAGGAAGCATTATAGTCGACAGAAAAGCCAGTAATCGTTGACAGCAGAGAGTAGTAACCAGGAAACAACATACTTGCGACCCCGATGGGTACAAGGGGATTATACATAAATAATTTTAATAATATTCCCCCACAAAAATAACCATGTCTGCGCTCGAGCTACAGACTAATGGAGCCGAACCATATAAATACATTTAAATATATATATACAGGTGGAAAGAGTTTTATAGGTCGGTGCGCTTTGTCCAACGTTCAAATGTTCCTTCAAAGGAAGGGGTCGTCAAAAGTCCAGATGTTGGGACTTAATTGGTCGTGAATGTTCCGTATCAGTAACTTTCTAGCAACGACTTCGTACTCTATAGACACCTCCCAAACTTCTTTGGTGGCTGCTCAGTTCTTCAAGATATGACCTAGGTATATTCAGTCATGCAATTCTGTGGAGGCAGGGGAGAAGAACAAGCGCCATATGGTGTAGTAATTTGGATTAATCGGAATATTGTAAACACATATATAAAATGTAAGTACCGGATGGATTCTTGAGATCAGGCCTATCTGTCTCTCTTTATTCTCAGTGGCTGTTCCCCACCTATATATCAGGAGACAAAGATCATCGCCATATAGTGTAGTAACCTCGCAGATTTCTTAGGGAACCCTCCCCTATATTTCCTGCGTACCAAATCAAAAATTCAATCTAGCATATAAGATATACTTATATCCAGGTGGTTCAAGTTGGTCCAGTATGATGTATTGGCTCATTCAATCGCAAGCTACTGCCTTGTATAGCAATATCAAGTTTTTAATCAGAAAACATAATATACATAATCAAATAAAATAAAATAAAATAAGAAATCTTAGCTTAGTGATATAGGCAGTAGGTAGGTAGGTCAGTCTCAACGCGTTTCGCCTTTAGGGCTTCCTCAGGAGAATACATCATAACACACAATACACATATTTATAGTTACTTTCGGTTTCATATTGCTGATACTTCCGGTTCACGTCATTTCCGGAACCGGAAGTGGCTTATCGGACGTATATTGTGGAAATGCAAGAGTAATTACAAGTTAACAGTCTAATGCATTGGTGGGGCAGTGTTTTTCAAGGTCAATATAGGATTTTGCTTCACTGCACACAGGCAGAAACATCGTCCGTGTGATTTCGTAGAACCGGAAGTGACGCGGCTAGTCCCGCCTGCTGCCGCGTCACTTCCGGTCAGATCCTCTCAGCCTACGTGGCTGGCGTGCGTTCCAGTGACCCAGCCGCATTACTAAACACTTCCTGTTGCTGGCTGGTGGAAAACTAGTGGCAAACTAATTCAAGAATGTACGTAATATTAAAAACAAAATAGAAAGTCACCCACTCTCTAGACACTTCACTGAAACTCATAACTCAAGCTTGGAAACATTTACCTTCAGAGCCATTGAACACGTCAAAATAGGGCCTAGAGGGGGAGATCTACTGAAAAAATTATCTCAGAGGGAGATGTATTGGATTTTCACTCTAAACACCCTCCAACCACATGGCCATAACGAAGGCTACGAGATTGCCCCCTTTCTTTGAGGTATATCGAGGTTTCCAACTAGCCTGTGCCTCGGGTCTCCCAAAAAACCAGTTTCTTCCCTTATATAACTCCCTTAGACACTCCAATTATAGGGCCTAATTCATTACTTGTTAGGACGATCACTAATTTCTAATTTTCCTTATTCCAACATTTTAGTATTTATGAATATCAAACTATCTATGTTGTTCTTACATGTACACTATGTCTGGTCACATTAATTATGAACGCATAAATTTGGATTTTATGATTGGAGTATGACCACGACCAACATTGTATGATGCATAAGCGGGAGAGATCTCTAAATCTAATATTGGTTGAAATATGCTCTGCTAAAAAATATTTTTAAAAAAATATTTTATATCTTTATTAATATCTTTTATCTGTAAGTTATTCTTTTATTCTAATATACTGATTATTTATATCCATTTCGAACTCACTGAATATATGTATATTATGTGCACAGTATTTATTCATATGAATTGTTGCTTAATATTTGTGATATTCCCTTTCACCTCTAGTACTTCAATATTGCATTCATGACGCTATTTGTGTCACTTCCGCTATTAGTTTGCCACTAGTTTTCCACCAGCCAGCAACAGGAAGTGTTTAGTAATGCGGCTGGGTCACTGGAACGCACGCCAGCCACGTAGGCTGAGAGGATCTGACCGGAAGTGACGCGGCAGCAGCCGGGACGAGCCGCGTCACTTCCGGTTCTACGAAATCACACGGACGATGTTTCTGCCTGTGTGCAGTGAAGCAAAATCCTATATTGACCTTGAAAAACACTGCCCCACCAATGCATTAGACTGTTAACTTGTAATTACTCTTGCATTTCCACAATTTACGTCCGATAAGCCACTTCCGGAAATGACGTGAACCGGAAGTATCAGCAATATGAAACCGAAAGTAACTATAAATATGTGTATTGTGTGTTATGATGTATTCTCCTGAGGAAGCCCTAAAGGCGAAACGCGTTGAGACTGACCTACCTACCTACTGCCTATATCACTAAGCTAAGATTTCTTATTTTATTTTATTTTATTTGATTATGTATATTATGTTTGCTGATTAAAAACTTGATATTGCTATACAAGGCAGTAGCTTGCGATTGAATGAGCCAATACATCATACTGGACCAACTTGAACCACCTGGATATAAGTATATCTTATATGCTAGATTGAATTTTTGATTTGGTACGCAGGAAATATAGGGGAGGGTTCCCTAAGAAATCTGCGAGGTTACTACACTATATGGCGATGATCTTTGTCTCCTGATATATAGGTGGGGAACAGCCACTGAGAATAAAGAGAGACAGATAGGCCTGATCTCAAGAATCCATCCGGTACTTACATTTTATATATGTGTTTACAATATTCCGATTAATCCAAATTACTACACCATATGGCGCTTGTTCTTCTCCCCTGCCTCCACAGAATTGCATGACTGAATATACCTAGGTCATATTTTGAAGAACTGAGCAGCCACCAAAGAAGTTTGGGAGGTGTCTATAGAGTACGAAGTCGTTGCTAGAAAGTTACTGATACGGAACATTCACGACCAATTAAGTCCCAACATCTGGACTTTTGACGACCCCTTCCTTTGAAGGAACATTTGAACGTTGGACAAAGCGCACCGACCTATAAAACTCTTTCCACATTTCCTTTTGGTATTCTAGGTTGGAGCTGCTGTCTTTGTTCAGTGCATAATTGTTTGAATTACACTATATTATTTTCTAGAAAATGTTGCTTTTGTGTGGCCTGACCAAAAAAAGATCAGATCTTTGCCAAAGAGTTTTTGACGAGGAAAAAACCTCCAGCAATGTAGCTATTAATGAAAATGTGGATTCCCTATTTTGGGATATTGAGAAAACCCTTATAAGAGAGATCAGGGTATGGTGGGACATCAAGGGACTAGAACACTACCTTAAGGTTGACAGGGTCCCGAGAGGTTTGAGAATAAATAAGAATCCTACATTCGGCACAGATAGAGCGGAATTTATGAGGGAGTGGGACAAAATCCTGCATGAATGCTCTTTGAACCTCATGAAATTAATTGTCAAAGAAAAAAGATCCGAATTAATAACCATTGAGGAGACCTTGAAAAATAAAGACATGATCCTAGGCAAATTTAGAGACAGTGAGGAATATAAAATTAATGAAAAGGTCCTCAATAAAAAACTAGAGAAAATAGAGGAAGAAGTCATCAAAAATAAAGAACATAAGTTCATGAGAGATAAAAGGGATTATGAAAACAATAAGGTAAAAAACTGGTCAAGAATTCCCCCACAAAATAGGGGAAGAGTACCATACCGTTCTAGGGATTGGTCCAGGGATAATAATCCCAGAAACAGATCTGTTTCTTACCACAAACCCAGGTTTCATTCCAAACAAGAAACCATAAGAACAGAGAATCGCTTCTTGCCTTTGGAAGTGCCCACTACAAGTACAACTAATAGTGAGGATACTCACCATTTTTTAGACCGAAGACCACAGAGACCGTACAGGGACAGGGACCAACATGGAAGAATAAAAGAAAGTATTCACACAGCATCACCATTAAAACGAAGATTCCGAGACGAGGAAAACGAGGAGGAAGAAAACGAAAATCCAAGAAAAAGATACACCAAATAATGGATCCAAAAGAAAAAGGCATATTCAATCTGTCCTCCCATGTCCTAACGCAGCCACAGATTTCTCTACTTAGCAAGGGTACAACCTTTGCACCCTCACAAAAACCAGACAAGTTCCAGACATTCATAGATTTAAATAAATACGTTCGAAACCTGACTCTCAAACGGCACTTTGCCGGACAGGATACAGCCATTCAGACTAACTATAATGCATCAAAATCAGGACTAAAACCGACATCGAAATTCTATCCGTTGGAATCTAAAGGCTCCTATATCAACATTTTTTACGACCTGGTAAAAAAGGATCTAATCGAAGGAGAGGTTTCACAAACGAAGAAATGTAACCTCAGTAACTCCAAGAAACATGCCATGAAAGAACTTCAAGATAATGACAAGATCATTCTCAGACCGGCGGATAAAGGTGGAGGCCTGGTCGTACAGAACAGAGATGACTATCTCAAGGAAGCACAAAGACTCCTAAGTGATACCATGTCATACAAGATACAACCAAAAGACCCCACAGAGGGATTCACGGAGGAATTGAGGGTGATTCTCGTTGCAGGACTACATAAGCATCTAATCACCAAGGATGAATTCCAGTACCTCATGAATCACAACCCCATTGTTCCAATCTTTTATCACTTGCCTAAGATACATAAACAGTTGGACTGTCCACCAGGAAGACCGATTATAGCCGGCATCGATTCTCTAACGTCACACCTCTCCGAATATGTGGACATTTTTTTAAAACCACACGTACAGAATCTGCCCTCCTATTTGAAAGACACCACGAGCGTCTTGAGCCTCTTCAAAGATTTCCAATGGAAAGACACATATTTATGGACTACAATTGATGTACAAGCTTTGTATACTAGCATCACCCATGAAAAAGGAATTAATGCATGTCGGGACAAACTGGAGTCCGATCCGAACATCACTCATGATCATTGTGAATTTATATGTTCCTTGATTCAATTCATTCTAACCCATAATTATTTTAAGTTTTTAGACACCTTCTTTTTACAAGTCTGTGGCACTGCGATGGGGACGGTCTTTGCCCCGAGTTATGCTAATATTTTAATGGGTATGTGGGAACAACGGTTTATTCATAACAACACAATGTTTAAAGATAACATTCGTTTCTATAAACGTTACATAGACGACATCATCATGGTCTGGGATGGCGATTTAGGGAGTTTCAACAGTTTTATGGAGTTTATTGGTATTAATGATTTTAATCTAAAATTCACCTGTACGACAAACAAGAACCAAGTCGAGTTTCTGGACCTGATTTTAAGCTGTGACGGAGAGAAAGTAATCACGAGGAATTTCATAAAAACAGTTGACACCAATAGTTACCTACACTACGACAGTAGCCATACTATTAAATGGAAAAACAACATTCCATTTTCAACAATGTACAGGTTACGGAGGAACTGTACCACGCATGAAACCTTCACAGAACAGTCCCAAATTTATGCAGACAGATTCAGAGAAAGAGGTTATCCGGAGAGGATCATTAAAGAGGCCGTTGATCGTGGCAAAGAACTAGACAGAGAAACGCTCATCCATCCAAAGAAGAAAGAAGCAAGGAAGAGCTATGTAGTACCTTTCATCACTCAATACAGCTGCGAAGAGGCAAAAATCAGAAAATCCTTCTTAAAACACTGGCACGTTTTAAAATTGGACCCTGTGCTGAAGGAAATCTTACCAGAACGTCCGCAAGTTCTATTCAGGAAATCCCGGAATTTAAAGGAAATTTTGGCACCAAGCATGATCAAAGATAAGGTGGCCACAACTCTGAGTCTTCCTAAATGTAAGGGCATGTTTAAATGTGGACATTGTATCATGTGTAAATTTGTTCACCCAAATAGGAAATCCTTTTTTAATTCTGAACAAACTGAAGAATTCAAGATGAAAGATTTCATCAACTGCAACACGACATCAGTCATATACGTGATCGAGTGTGGATGCCATCTGAAGTATGTGGGCAAGACCAAAAGACTTCTTAAACTCCGCATTCAAGAACATGTACGTAATATTAAAAACAAAATAGAAAGTCACCCACTCTCTAGACACTTCACTGAAACTCATAACTCAAGCTTGGAAACATTTACCTTCAGAGCCATTGAACACGTCAAAATAGGGCCTAGAGGGGGAGATCTACTGAAAAAATTATCTCAGAGGGAGATGTATTGGATTTTCACTCTAAACACCCTCCAACCACATGGCCATAACGAAGGCTACGAGATTGCCCCCTTTCTTTGAGGTATATCGAGGTTTCCAACTAGCCTGTGCCTCGGGTCTCCCAAAAAAACAGTTTCTTCCCTTATATAACTCCCTTAGACACTCCAATTATAGGGCCTAATTCATTACTTGTTAGGACGATCACTAATTTCTAATTTTCCTTATTCCAACATTTTAGTCTTTATGAATATCAAACTATCTATGTTGTTCTTACATGTACACTATGTCTGGTCACATTAATTATGAACGCATAAATTTGGATTTTATGATTGGAGTATGACCACGACCAACATTGTATGATGCATAAGCGGGAGAGATCTCTAAATCTAATATTGGTTGAAATATGCTCTGCTAAAAAATATTTTTTTTAAAATGTTTTATATCTTTATTAATATCTTTTATCTGTAAGTTATTCTTTTATTCTAATATACTGATTATTTATATCCATTTCGAACTCACTGAATATATGTATATTATGTGCACAGTATTTATTCATATGAATTGTTGCTTAATATTTGTGATATTCCCTTTCACCTCTAGTACTTCAATATTGCATTCATGACGCTATTTGTGTCACTTCCGCTATTAGTTTGCCACTAGTTTTCCACCAGCCAGCAACAGGAAGTGTTTAGTAATGCGGCTGGGTCACTGGAACGCACGCCAGCCACGTAGGCTGAGAGGATCTGACCGGAAGTGACGCGGCAGCAGCCGGGACGAGCCGCGTCACTTCCGGTTCTACGAAATCACACGGACGATGTTTCTGCCTGTGTGCAGTGAAGCAAAATCCTATATTGACCTTGAAAAACACTGCCCCACCAATGCATTAGACTGTTAACTTGTAATTACTCTTGCATTTCCACAATTTACGTCCGATAAGCCACTTCCGGTTCCGGAAATGACGTGAACCGGAAGTATCAGCAATATGAAACCGAAAGTAACTATAAATATGTGTATTGTGTGTTATGATGTATTCTCCTGAGGAAGCCCTTAAGGCGAAACGCGTTGAGACTGACCTACCTACCTACTGCCTATATCACTAAGCTAAGATTTCTTATTTTATTTTATTTTATTTGATTATGTATATTATGTTTTCTGATTAAAAACTTGATATTGCTATACAAGGCAGTAGCTTGCGATTGAATGAGCCAATACATCATACTGGACCAACTTGAACCACCTGGATATAAGTATATCTTATATGCTAGATTGAATTTTTGATTTGGTACGCAGGAAATATAGGGGAGGGTTCCCTAAGAAATCTGCGAGGTTACTACACTATATGGCGATGATCTTTGTCTCCTGATATATAGGTGGGGAACAGCCACTGAGAATAAAGAGAGACAGATAGGCCTGATCTCAAGAATCCATCCGGTACTTACATTTTATATATGTGTTTACAATATTCCGATTAATCCAAATTACTACACCATATGGCGCTTGTTCTTCTCCCCTGCCTCCACATATATATACAGGTATAAGTTAGTTACAGCATGTTAATGTACACCCGGTAATAACAATAGGTGCCGACAGGGTCACCCACATACTACTGTGTCTCCCATACCGTGTTTACTATGAACAAGTATATACAACCGAGCTGTTGACTCAATATCTTCTGTATCAAGTACCAAACAGGCGTCGGCGATGTCGACAGTGAACCCCAGAGGTGTTAATGACAGCATATTCACCCATGCCGAGACAAGTGTAACTCAGACAGGGAGCACACAGAGAGTACCTGTCCATTTCCAATTAAATAGTGTTATACCTTCCCACATAACACTAACCATATGTGCCCCCCCCCCCCCTTGTTTATGCAGAACACATGTTTTGGCGGGGACAGTGATTAAAATGGCGCTGTCTCTTGTTGTGAGGGCTAAGCACCGCCCCTTATCAGCGCGCTGCAGCCCAGTATATAACAAACATTATATACAGTCAGGGGAGCACATACAGTGGCTACCCACTGAATATGCTTCTGGTAGTGCAAACACAATGCAATATATATATATATATATATATATATATATATATATACTGCCCAGGGCGCCCCCCCCTGCGCCTGCACCCGATACCAGTCGTTGGTGTGTGGGAATTATGGCGCGCAGTGGGACCGCTGCGACGTTATGGCGCCGTCTGCTCTGAGGGCTAAGCTCCGTCCCTCATCGGCGCGCTGTAGCCCAGTACATAATAAACCTTATATGCAGGCAGGGGAGCATATACAGTGTCTACCCACTGTATATGCTTCTGGGAGTGTAAAATAAAGCAATACATACTGCCCAGGGGGCCCCACCCCCTGCACTCGATACCAGCCGTTGGTGTGTGGGAGCAATGGCGCGCCGCGGGACCTCCGCGACATGCTGGTGGGGGTAGCGTACACGGTGCCCGGGCACCGACTAACAACACAAGCCAGCGCCCTGCACCCTGTGAGTGCCGTTTGTGTGTGGGAGCATGGAGCGTAGCACGATCACCGCATGTAAGCTCCGTTACTGAAGTCTTCTGTTCTTCGCATACTCACCCGGCTTCATTCTTCTGGCTTCTGTGAGGGGGGTGACGGCGCGGCTCCGGGAACAAGCAGCTAGGCGCACCAAGTGATCGAACCCTCTGGAGCTAATGGTGTCCAGTAGCCGAGAAGCAGAGCCCTTAAACTAAGAAGAAGTAGGTCCTGCTTCTCTCCCCTCAATCCCACGCTGCAGGAAGCCAGTAGCCAGCAGGTCTTCCTGAAAATAAAAAACCTAACAAAGTCTTTTAGAGAAACTCAGGAGAGCTCCCCTAGTGTGTGACCCATCACTCCTGGGCACAAAGTCTAACTGAGGTCTGGAGGAGGGGCATAGAGGGAGGAGCCAGTTCACACCCAGTTTAAGTCTTTATAGTGTGCCCAGGCTCCTGCGGATCCGTCTATACCCCATGGTCCTTACGGAGTCCCCAGCATCCTCTAGGACGTAAGAGAAATATTATATATATATATATATATATATATATATACACACACACACGTTATGCCACACAGTATGAGCCGAAATTCACATTATGCTACACAGTATGAGCCACAATCCACACGGAATGAGCCAAAATTCAGGGACAGGGAGAGTGACAGAGAGACAGGGAGAGACACAGGGAGAGGACAGCAAAGACATACAGTAGGGAGAGAGAAAGGCAGCAGGGTAAGATTGGTTAATGAGCGGAGGAGTGTGTGGTCGGCGGTGTGGAGGATGAGGAGGCTGTGATCATCGACGGTGCAGAGGAGGCGGCTGTGGGCGGCAGTGCGGAGGAGGAGGCTGAGGGCAGCGGCCTTCGGGGCAGCTATGGTCCACCTATGACCGCCACTATTTCAAATCTGCCGCAGACCAGCAACCAATCAGGAGTGGCTGCTCCTGATTGGCTGCTGGTTCAAGAGCTCCAATTGGCGCGTTAATAGTGACAAATTTGAAAAGATGCGGCAGTCAGTGCTCGAAGTGCCGGTATGCCATACCAGTGTATACCGGCCCACTTTCAGCACTGTGTTTGTGTGTGTGTGTGTGTGTGTGTGTGTATACATACACCCACATACACATTACACCTAGGGGGTAATTCCAAGTTGATCGCAACAGGACATTTTTTAGCAGTTGGGCAAAACCATGTGCACTGCAGTGGGGACAGATATAACATGTGCAGAGAGAGTTAGATGTGGGTGTGGTGAGTTCAATCTGCAATCTAAATTGCAGTGTAAAAATAAAGCAGCCATTATTTACCCTGCACAGAAACAAAATAACCCACCCAAATCTAACTCTCTCTGTAAATGTTATATCTGCCTCCCCTACAGTGCACATGGTTTTGCCCATCTGCTAAAAAAATTCCTGCTGCAATCAACTTGGAATTACCCCCCTAGTACATACAGCACCAGAATACATTGCATTATGCACTGGCCCCTCCCACTTATTACACCCAGCACATTACATTATACACAACCCCCTCCCCTATACTACACCCAACACATTACATTATACACACCCCTCCCCCATATTACACCCAGCACATTACATTATACACACCCCTCCCCCATATTACACCCAGCACATTACATTATACACAACCCCCTCCCCCATATTACACCCAGCACATTACATTATACACAACTCCCCCATATTACACCCAGCACATTACATTATACACACCCCTCCCCCATATTACACCCAGCACATTACATTATACACAACTCCCCCATATTACACCCAGCACATTACATTATACACAACTCACTCATATTACACCCAGCACATTACATTATACACACCCCTCCCCCATATTACACCCAGCACATTACATTATACACAACCCCCTCCCCCATATTACACCCAGCACATTACATTATACACAACTCCCCCATATTACACCCAGCACATTACATTATACACACCCCTCCCCCATATTACACCCAGCACATTACATTATACACAACTCCCCCATATTACACCAAGCACATTACATTGGCCCTCATTCCGAGTTGATCGGTCGCAAGGCGAATTTAGCAGAGTTACACACGCTAAGCCGCCGCCTACTGGGAGTGAATCTTAGCTTCTTAAAATTGCGACCGATGTATTCGCAATATTGCGATTACTAACTACTTAGCAGTTTCAGAGTAGCTCCAGACTTACTCTGCCTGTGCGATCATTTCAGTGCTTGTCGTTCCTGGTTGACGTCACAAACACACCCAGCGTTCGCCCAGGCACTCCCACCGTTTCCCCGGCCACTCCTGCGTTTTTTCCGGAAACGGTAGCGTTTTCAGCCACACGCCCCTGAAACGCCGTGTTTCCGCCCAGTAACACCCATTTCCTGTCAATCACATTACGATCGCCGGAGCGAAGAAAAAGCCGTGAGTAAAAATACTTTCATCATAGTAAAGTTACTTGGCGCAGTCGCAGTGCGAACATTGCGCATGCGTACTAAGCGGATTTTCACTGCGATGCGATGAAAAAGAACGAGCGAACAACTCGGAATGAGGGCCATTATACACAACTCACTCATATTACACCCAGCACATTACATTATACACACCCCTCCCCCAAATTACACCCAGCTCACATCATACACAGTCCCATACCCCATTTTACACCCAGCTCCTCATCATACACAGCCCCATACTACACCCAGCTCTTTACACACAGTCCCCCTCCCCCATATTACACCCAGCACATTACACACAGCAAACACCACCACCCTCCCCCATATTACACCCAGCACATTACACACAGTCCCCCTCCCCCATATTACACCCAGCACATTACACACAGCAAACACCACCCCCCTCCCCCATATTACACCCAGCACATTACACACAGTCCCCCTCCCCCATATTACACCCAGCACATTACACACAGCCCCCCTCCCCATATTACACCCAGCACATTACACACAGCCCCCCTCCCCCATATTACACCCAGCACATTACACACAGCCCCCCTCCCCATATTACACCCAGCACATTACACACAGCCCCCCTCCCCATATTACACCCAGCACATTACACACAGTCCCCCTCCCCCATATTACACCCAGCACATTACACACAGCCCCCCTCCCCATATTACACCCAGCACATTACACACAGCCCCCCTCCCCCATATTACACCCAGCACATTACACACAGCCCCCCTCCCCCATATTACACCCAGCACATTACACACAGCCCCCCTCCCCATATTTCACCCAGCACATTACACACAGCCCCCCTCCCCATATTACACCCAGCACATTACACACAGTCCCCCTACCCCATATTACACCCAGCACATTACACACAGCAAACACCCCCCCCCCCCTCCCCCATATTACACCCAGCACATTACATTATACACAACCCCCTCCTCCATATTACACCCAGCTCACATATTACACCTAGCTCCACATCATACACAGCCCCCTACCCCATATTACACCCAGCTCCACATCATACACAGCCCCCTACCCCATATTACACCCAGCTCCACATCATACAAAGCCCCCTACCCCATATTACACCCAGCTCACATATTACACCCAGCTCCACATCATACAAAGCCCCCTACCCCATATTACACCCAGCTCCACATCATACACAGCCCCCTACCCCATATTACACCCAGCTCACATATTACACCCAGCTCCACATCATACAAAGCCCCCTACCCCATATTACACCCAGCTCACATATTACACCCAGCTCCACATCATACACAGCCCCCTACCCCATATTACACCCAGCTCACATATTACACCCAGCTCCACATCATACAAAGCCCCCTACCCCATATTACACCCAGCTCCACATCATACACAGCCCCCTACCCCATATTACACCCAGCTCACATATTACACCCAGCTCCACATCATACAAAGCCCCCTACCCCATATTACACCCAGCTCCACATCATACACAGCCCCCTACCCCATATTACACCCAGCTCACATATTACACCCAGCTCCACATCATACAAAGCCCCCTACCCCATATTACACCCAGCTCCACATCATACACAGCCCCCTACCCCATATTACACCCAGCTCACATATTACACCCAGCTCCACATCATACAAAGCCCCCTACCCCATATTACACCCAGCTCCACATCATACACAGCCCCCTACCCCATATTACACCCAGCTCACATATTACACCCAGCTCCACATCATACAAAGCCCCCTACCCCATATTACACCCAGCTCCACATCATACACAGCCCCCTACCCCATATTACACCCAGCTCACATATTACACCCAGCTCCACATCATACAAAGCCCCCTACCCCATATTACACCAGGTCAGTGCCACATTACATTCCCCCCATTACACACAGCAGTCACCTGGCTATGTTGTTCCTTCCTCTTAGGAGCAGACTGGAGGCCGACCCCAGGACAGTGTGGGAAGGCTACTGTTAGAGCTGAGGAGCAGAGAGAGAGGTCAGCTTCTGCTGCTGCTGGCCTCATACACGCAGCTCTCTCTGATACCCCTTTCACATCGCACTAAAAACCCGGTATCGACACGGCATATTGCCGTGTCGAAACGGGTCAGTGTGCGATGTGAAAGGTCCTTTTCAGAATTAGTGGGTCGCCTGACCCGGTAATTCAACCTGGTAAAAAAGAAGGTTTATTACCGGGTCAGGCGCAGTGTGAATGGGAGCCATTCCGATGCGACACGGCTCCCATTCACAGCATAGGCAGAGGCGGCGCAGGAGATGAGCTCATCTCCCGGCGCCGCCTCCACCCCCGCTGCTGCTGCGCCCCCCGCTGCTATGGCAACCGACCCGGTATATTGCCGGGTCGGAAAGCCAGCAACGGAGCGCAAATGCCGGATCCCACCCGGTAAGTACACGTTTCTCTTACCGGGTAGGATCCGGCATTTGCGATCTGAATGCAGCATGAGTGTGGTGGGAGGGGCCAGCCACAGGGAGCACACCCCTGATTGAGACTGCTTCCTTCTCAGTGTGCCTAGCAAGACGGACGCTGCCGCCCCCGAAGTCTCCCGTGCAGGTGCCGGGCCCTCCGGACTTGAGCATGCGCAGTGCTGATTTTCGGTGAGGACCCTTAAAATTCGGGGGGCTGGCAAGTTTTGCGGGGCAGCGGGAGGCTCACTTAAAAATCGGGAGCCTCCCGCTGAATGCGGGAGGGTAGGCAAGTCTGATCAGAATCGATATCATCCTGCATGGTCTGTGCAAGAGCACGTTTATGGAAATATACAGCGGGGAGCCCTGATGTACCAGAACTGGGCCAGACTGCCAGAGAGTTCTGTAAAGACTGAGGGGTATATGCAATCCCGGACGAATTGCGCCTTTTTTTCGTCCGTTTTAAGATTCGCCTGCACTCGACAGCCGCAGCCCTGCCGCCGGGAACATGAATTCACCATATGCAATGCAAAACGGATTCGACACACCCCTTGGCGGATAACGGCCCAATCGGCGAGTAGTGGGCGTCCCGAATTCGACTTCCCGCCGTTTGCAGCCCTTTATTAGGGCTTGTTTGCTGCGTGCTCTGCAGCCATTTTGTGAACCTGCAGAGAGGTGTGAGGAGGTGCAGAGCTAGCAAATTGGTTGTTTGCTGTGGTATCGTTTGGACACCCAGCAGGCTTTATTCCAGGACAGACAGGAGGATACCTGTTACCCCGGAGGAGAGCCATTTTTGGAGCTTTTACTACATTTGTAGGTAAGTACCACATGTGGGTCTGGTGTTGCATGTATGTGTTTGTGTAGTGGGGGTTGCCATGAGGTGTACATGGGGTGTTTGGGTATGTGTGCAGGTATGTGTATAGCTCCTGCTTGTTTTGCTGCATTTTTTTTGTGGAGTTTTGTGTTTTTTTGGGGTAGTTTTTCACGTTTTTTTTATCTTCTTAAAATTACTTTTTGGGTCATGCTTTTGTATTGGTGTACCTCCAGCATGTGCAGGAATGATTTTTGGCTAGTTTGGGCTGATTTTAGTGTGTGTCGGTATCAATGCGGTCGACATGTGGTGTTGGTTGTTTGCCAAACATGTTTTTCCCCTCCTATTTTAGCACTGGTGTTCCTCCAGAGTGTGCAGGGATGCTTTTTGGCTAGTTTGGGGTGTTTTGGAGCAAGTTTGTGTCTTACATGTGGTCGACATGTGGTGTCGGTTGTTTGCCAAACATGTTTTTTTCCCTCCTATTTTAGCACTGGTGTACCTCCAGAGTGTGCAGGGATGCTTTTTGGCTAGTTTGGGGTGTTTTGGAGCAAGTTTGTGTCTTACATGTGGTCGACATGTGGTGTCGTTTGTTTGCCAAACATGTTTTTTCCCTCCTATTTTAGCACTGGTGTACCTCCAGAGTGTGCAGGGATGCTTTTTGGCTAGTTTGGGGTGTTTTGGAGCAAGTTTGTGTCTTACATGTGGTCGACATGTGGTGTCGGTTGTTTGCCAAACATGTTTTTCCCCTCCTATTTTAGCACTGGTGTGCCTCCAGAGTGTGCAGGGATGCTTTTTGGCTAGTTTGGGGTGTTTTGGAGCAAGTTTGTGTCTTACATGTGGTCGACATGTGGTGTCGGTTGTTTGCCAAACATGTTTTTCCCCTCCTATTTTAGCACTGGTGTACCTCCAGAGTGTGCAGGGATGCTTTTTGGCTAGTTTGGGTGATTTTAGTGTGTGTCGGTATCAATGCGGTCGACATGTGGTGTCGGTTGTTTGCCAAACATGTTTTTTCCCTCCTATTTTAGCACTGGTGTACCTCCAGAGTGTGCAGGGATGCTTTTTGGCTAGTTTGGGGTGTTTTGGATCAAGTTTCTGTCTTACATGTGGTCGACATGTGGTGTCGGTTGTTTGCCAAACATGTTTTTCCCCTCCTATTTTAGCACTGGTGTGCCTCCAGAGTGTGCAGGGATGCTTTTTGGCTAGTTTGGGGTGTTTTGGAGCAAGTTTGTATCTTACATGTGGTCGACATGTGGTGTCGGTAGTTTGCCAAACATGTTTTTTCCCTCCTATTTTAGCACTGGTGTACCTCCAGAGTGTGCAGGGATGCTTTTTGGCTAATTTGGGGTGTTTTGGAGCAAGTTTGTGTCTTACATGTGGTCGACATGTGGTGTCGTTTGTTTGCCAAACATGTTTTTTCCCTCCTATTTTAGCACTGGTGTACTTCCAGAGTGTGCAGGGATTCTTTTTGGCTAGTTTGGGGTGTTTTGGAGCAAGTTTGTGTCTTACATGTGGTCGACATGTGGTGTCGGTTGTTTGCCAAACATGTTTTTTCCCTCCTATTTTAGCACTGGTGTACCTCCAGAGTGTGCAGGGATGCTTTTTGGCTAGTTTGGGGTGTTTTGGAGCAAGTTTGTGTCTTACATGTGGTCGACATGTGGTGTCGGTTGTTTGCCAAACATGTTTTTTCCCTCCTATTTTAGCACTGGTGTACCTCCAGAGTGTGCAGGGATGCTTTTTGGCTAGTTTGGGGTGATTTTAGTGTGTGTCGGTATCAATGCGGTCGACATGTGGTGTCGGTTGTTTGCCAAACATGTTTTTTCCCTCCTATTTTAGCACTGGTGTACCTCCAGAGTGTGCAGGGATGCTTTTTGGCTAGTTTGGGGTGTTTTGGATCAAGTTTGTGTCTTACATGTGGTCGACATGTGGTGTCGGTTGTTTGCCAAACATGTTTTTTCCCTCCTATTTTTAGCACTGGTGTACCTCCAGAGTGTGCAGGGATGCTTTTTGGCTAGTTTGGGTTGATTTTGAGCCAGTTTGTGTGTGTCAGCCATTTTGTGTGTGTCAGCCATTTTGTGTGTGTCAGCCATGGTTGATTTCCAGTATGTGCAGGGGTTTTTTTTTTATTTTTTTTTGTTTTGTGTTTGGTCCTGCTTGAGAACTGGGGTCCCAGCAGCATGACATGTGATTGCATGTAATTATGTAATGTGTGTTAAATTTGTAAATATATATTTATATTTTTTTTTTGTTCTTTTTAAAACAGAGATGTCCAGGGACAAGCGGACCCGATCCCCCCCTTCCCCCACCCACTCAGAACTATCCCTGCGTAGCAACGAGGAATGGGAGCCGACCCAGGAGGAGGATACGACAGACCAGGCATGCAGTGACCAGCCGCGGTCGTCAAGGGCCCATAGTGAGAAGTCTAAAAAGAAAAAGCCTAGTAGAAAGGTACTGACAACACCTGCAGACACAAATAGCATCCAACTTGACACACCCTAGTTTGCGCACTGCCATGCACACCTACAGGCAGAGCCGGCCCTAACCAATATGATGCCCTAGGCAAGATTTTGGCTGGTGCCCCCTAGCACCGCCACTAGTTCTGCAGGAGATGCCTGGCATGAGTCAGCTGGCAGCTCTGCTAACATCGGGCGCCTTTGTTTATGAAAATGCTACTTATTTGCATTACTATGTGGCTAGGGTGCACAAGCAGCTTCTGCTGATTAAAATGATATGCAGCATGCCTATATTCTGTGTTCGACTGCGGCTGTATCTGCATACAAAATGCTACATTACAGTGATTTCCAGGAATACACTGCAACGTAGCATTTCGTATGCAGATACAGCCAGAGTCACACACAGAATATAGGCATGCCGCATATCATTTTAATCAGGAGAAGCTGCTGGTGCCCCTAAGCATACCAAATGCCCTAGGCATTTGCCTAGTTTGCCTATGCCTAAGGCCGGCTCTGCCTACAGGTATATGTGCGCAATGCCAGGGATACTGACACTCACAGGTACATACCGATCTTATTAAATGCATGTTTTTTTTTTCAATCCCTAAAGGCAAGAAGCCAGCCAGAGGAGCAGTCGGAGGAGGAAGCCTCTGGTGAAGATGCAGGACCGAAAAAGCCGCGTGGACCCAGATACACTGAGGCGGAAAACTGTACCCTAGTGGATGGCGTCGACAGGTCCTTCGACGTTCTGTATGGACAAAGGGCACAGACCACAGCAGCTAAGACAAAGTGAAGCATCTGGGATGCCATCGCGAGCCAAGTCACTGCTGTATCTGGAAACCGCCGGAGCACCAGAAACTGCATGAAGCGGTACAGTGATTGCCGCAGACAGACCAAAAAGAAGATGGGGATTCAGCGCCGACATGAGACAGCTACGGGAGGTGGCCCGGCTCTCAATCTGAAGTGGCTACCCTGGGAGAACGTTATTAGAAGGCGCATGAACCCTGCCATGGTCGAAGGAGTTCGCGGAGGTGTGGACTCCAGCCGTCCTGCTGGCTTTCCCGAGGAGGAAGAACCGCCCAGAAGACGGAAGAAGGCGGGAGACAAGCAGTCCAAAAGGAGGCCTGATGGTAAGAATACATTCAGATGAGCTGTACTAAAGAAAATAAGATTTTACTCACCGGTAAATCTATTTCTCGTAGTCCGTAGTGGATGCTGGGACTCCGTAAGGACCATGGGGGATAGCGGCTCCGCAGGAGACTGGGCACAACTAAAGAAAGCTTTAGGACTACCTGGTGTGCACTGGCTCCTCCCACTATGACCCTCCTCCAGATCACACCGTATAACTCGTGATACTATACCCAGTTAACAGTATGAAATATAACTGAGCCTCTCAACAGATGGCTCAACAATAACCCTTTAGTTAGGCAATAACTATAAACAAGTATTGCAGACAATCCGCACTTGGGATGGGCGCCCAGCATCCACTACGGACTACGAGAAATAGATTTACCGGTGAGTAAAATCTTATTTTCTCTGACGTCCTAAGTGGATGCTGGGACTCCGTAAGGACCATGGGGATTATACCAAAGCTCCCAAACGGGCGGGAGAGTGCGGATGACTCTGCAGCACCGAATGAGCAAACTCTAGGTCCTCCTCAGCCAGGGTATCAAACTTGTAGACTCTTGCAAAAATGTTTGAACCCGACCAAGTAACAGCTCGGCAAATTTGTAAAGCCGAGACCCCTTGGGCAGCCGCCCAAGAAGAGCCCACTTTCCTCGTGGAATGGGCTTTTACAGATTTAGAGTGCGGCAGTCCAGCCGCAGAATGTGCAAGTTGAATCGTGCTACAGATCCAGCGAGCAATAGTCTGCTTAGAAGCAGGAGCACCCAGCTTGTTGGGTGCATACAGGATAAATAGCGAGTCAGTTTTCCTGACTCCAGCCGTCCTGAAAACATATACTTTTCAGGGCCCTGACTACGTCCAGTAACTTGGAATCCTCCAAGTCCCAAGTAGCCGCAGGCACCACAATAGGTTGGTTCACATGAAAAACTGATACCACCTTAGGAAGGAATTGGGAACGAGTCCTCAATTCCGCCTTATCCATATTAAAAATCAGATAAGGGCTTTTGCATGACAAAGCCGCCAATTCTGATACACGCCTGGCCGATGCCAAGGCCAACAGCATGACCACTTTCCACGTCAGGTATTGTAGCTCCACGGATTTAAGTGGCTCCACCCAATGCGACTTCAGGAAATCCAACACCACGTTGCGATCCCACGGTGCCACTGGAGGCACAAACGGGGGCTGACTATGCAGCACTCCCTTAACAAAAGTCTGAACTTCAGGCAGTGAAGCCAGTTCTATTTTGGAAGAAAATCGATAGAGCCGAAATCTGGACCTTAATGGAACCCAATTTTAGGCCAATAGTCACCCCTGACTGTAGGAAGTGCAGAAATCGACCTAGCTGAAATTCCTCCTTTGGGGCCTTCCTGGCCTCACAGCACGCAACATATTTCCGCCATATGCGGTGATAATGGTTTGCGTTCACTTCTTTCCTAGCTTTAATTAGCGTAGGGATAACTTCCTCCGGAATGCCCTTTTCCTTCAGGATCCGGCGTTCAACCGCCATGCCGTCAAACGCAGCCGCGGTACGTCTTGGAACAAACAGGCCCCCTGCTGCAGCAGGTCCTGTCTGAGCGGTAGAGGCCATGGGTCCTCTGAGATCATTTCTTGGAGTTCTGGGTACCAAGCTCTTCTTGGCCAATCCGGAACAATGAGTATAGTTCTTACTCCTCTCCTTCTTATTATTCTCATTACCCTGGGTAAGAGAGGCAGAAAAGGGAACACATACACCGACTGGTACACCCACGGTGTTACCAGAGCGTCCACAGCTATCGCCTGCGGGTCCCTTGACCTGGCGCAATATCTTTGTAGCTTTTTGTTGAGGCGGGACGCCATCATGTCCACCTGTGGCCTTTCCCAACGGTGTACAATCATTTGGAAGACTTCTGGATGAAGTCCCCACTCTCCCGGGTGGAGGTCGTGTCTGCTAAGAAAGTCTGCTTCCCAGTTGTCCACTCTGGGAATGAACACTGCTGACAGTGCTAACACATGATTTTCCGCCCATCGGAGAATCCTTGTGGCTTCTGCCATCGCCATCCTGCTTCTTGTGCCGCCCTGTCGGTTTACATGAGCGACCGCCGTGATGTTGTCTGACTGGATCAGCACCGGCCGGTGTTGAAGCAGGGGTCTAGCCTGACTTAGGGCATTGTAAATGGCCCTTAGTTCCAGAATATTTATGTGTAGGGAAGTCTCCTGACTTTTCCATAGTCCTTGGAAGTTTCTTCCCTGTGTGACTGCCCCTCAGCCTCGAAGGCTGGCATTCGTGGTCACCAGGACCCAGTCCTGCATGCCGAATCTGCGGCCCCCTAGAAGATGAGCACTCTGCAGCCACCACAACAGCGACACCCTGGCCCTTGGAGACAGGGTTATCCGCCGATGCATCTGAAGATGAGACCCGGACCACTTGTCCAACAGATCCCACTGGAAGATCCTTGCATGGGACCTGGCGAATGGAATTTCTTCGTAAGAAGCTACCATCTTTCCCAGGGCTTGATGCACCGACACCTGTATTTGTATTAGGAGGTCTCTGTCTAGAGAAGACAACTCCTTGGACTTCTCCTCCGGGAGAAACCCTTTTTATCCTGTTCTGTGTCCAGAACCATACCCAGGAACAGTAGACGCGTCGTAGGAACCAGCTGCGACTTTGGAATATTCAGAATCCAGCCGTGCTGTTGTAGCACTTCCCGAGATAGTGCTACTCCGACGAACAACTGCTCCCTGGACCTCGCCTTTATAAGGAGATCGTCCAAGTACGGGATAAATATTTCGGCCATTACCTTGGTAAATACCCTCGGTGCCGGGGACAGACCAACGGCAACGTCTGGAATTGGTAATGACAATCCTGTACCACAATTTTGAGGTACTCCTGGTGAAGAGGGTAAATAGGGACATGCAGGTAAGCATCCTTGATGTCCAGTGATACCATGAAATTCTCCAGGCTTGCAATAATCGCCCTGAGCGATTCCATTTTGAACTTGAACCTTCGTATATAAGTGTTCAAGGATTTCAATTTTAGAATGGGTCTCACCGAACCGTCTGGTTTCGGTACCACAACATTTTGGAATAGTAACCCCGGCCTTGTTGAAGGAGGGGTACCTTGATTTCACCTGCTGGAAGTACAGCTTGTGAATTGCCGCCAGTACTACCTCCCTTTCTCCGAGGGCAGCAGGCAAGGCTGATGTGAGGTAACGGCGAGGGGGAGTCGCCTCGAACTCCAGCCTGTATCCCTGTGATACTACTTGCAGAACCTAGGGATCCACCTGTGGGCAAGCCCACTGGTCCCTGAAGTTCCCGAGACGCGCCCCCACCGCACCTGTCTCCACCTGTGGAGCCCCAGCGTCATGCGGTGGACTCAGAGGAAGCGGGGGAAGATTTTTGATCCGGGGAACTGGCTGTCTGGTGCAGCTTTTTCCTTCTTCCCTTGTCTCTGTGCAGAAAGGAAGCGCCTTTGACCCGCTTGCTTTTCTGAAGCCAAAAGGACTGTACGTGAAAATACGGTGCTTTCTTAGGCTGTGAGGAAACCTGAGGTAAAAATTTTTCTTCCCAGCTGTTGCTGTGGATACGAGGTCCCAGAGACCATCCCCAAACAATTCCTCACCCTTATAAGGCAGAATCTCCATGTGCCTTTTAAAGGCAGCCTCACCTGTCCACTGCCGGGTCTCTAATACCCTCCTGGCAGAATGGACATTGCATTAATTCTGGATGCCAGCCGGCAAATATCCCTCTGTGCATCCTTCATATATAAGACGACGTCTTTAATATGCTCTATGTTAGCAAAATATTATCCCTGTCTAGGGTATTAATATTATCTGACAGGGTATCAGACCACGCTGCAGCAGCACTATTTATGCTGAGGCAATTGCAGGTCCCAGTATAGTACCTGAGTGTGTATATACAGACTTCAGGATAGCCTCCTGCTTTTTATCAGCAGGCTCCTTCAAAGTGGCCGTATACCAAGACGGCAGTGCCACCTTTTTTGACAAACGTGTGAGCGCCTTATCCACCCTAGGGGATATCTCCCAACGTGACCTATCCTCTGGCGGGAAAGGGTACGCCAGCAGTAACTTTTTAGAAATTACCATTTTCTTATCGGGGGAACCCACGCTCTTTACACACTTCATTCACTCATCTGATGGGGGAACAAAACACTGGCTGCTTTTTCTCCCCAAACATAAAACCCCTTTTATGTGGTACATGGGTTCATGTCAGAAATGTGTAACACATTTTTCATTGCCGAGATCATGCAACGGATGTTCCTAGTGGATTGTGTATATGTCTCAACCTCGTCGACACTGGAGTCAGACTCCGTGCCGACATCTGTGTCTGTCATCTGAGGTAACGGGCGTGTTTTGAGCCCCTGATGGACTTTGAGACGCCTGGGCAGGCGCGGGCTGAGAAGCCGGCTGTCCCACAGCTGTTACGTCATCCAGCCTTTTATGTAAGGAGTTGACACTGTCGGTTAATACCTTCCACCTCTCCATCCACTCTGATGTCGGCCCCACAGGGGGCGACATCCCATTTATCGGCCTCTGCTCCGCCTCCACGTAACCTTCCTCATCCAACATGTCGACACAGCCGTACCGACACACCGCACACACACAGGGAATGCTCTGACTGAGGACAGGACCCCACAAAATCCTTTGGGGAGACAGAGAGAGAGTATGCCAGCACACACCAGAGCGCTATATAATGCAGGGATTAACACTATAACTGAGTGATTTTTCCCTTATAGCTGCTTGTATACACATATTGCGCCTAAATTTAGTGCCCCCCCCTCTCTTTTTAACCCTTTGAGCCTGAAAACTACAGGGGAGAGCCTGGGGAGCTGTCTTCCAGCTGCACTGTGAAGAAAAAATGGCGCCAGTGTGCTGAGGGAGATAGCCCCGCCCCTTTTTCAGCGGACTTTTCTCCCGCTTTTTTTATGGATTCTGACAGGGGTAATTTATCACATATATAGCCCTGGGACTATATATTGTGATGATTTGCCAGCCAAGGTGTATTATATTGCCCTCAGGGCGCCCCCCCCCCCCCCAGCGCCCTGCACCCATCAGTGACCGGAGTGTGAGGTGTGCATGAGGTGCAATGGCGCACAGCTGCAGTGCTATGCGCTACCTTGTTGAAGACAGAAGTCTTCTGCCGCCGATTTTACGGAACACTTCTTGCTTCTGGCTCTGTAAGGGGGCCGGCGGCGCGGCTCCGGGACCGAACATCGAGGTCGGGTCCTGTGGTCGATCCCTCTGGAGCTAATGGTGTCCAGTAGCCTAAGAAGCCCAAGCTACCACCAGTCAGGTAGGTTCGCTTCTTCTCCCCTTAGTCCCTCGCTGCAGTGAGTCTGTTGCCAGCAGATCTCACTGTAAAATAAAAAACCTAAAATATACTTTCTTTCTAGGAGCTCAGGAGAGCCCCTAGTGTGCATCCAGCTCAGCCGGGCAAAAGATTCTAACTGAGGTCTGGAGGAGGGTCATAGTGGGAGGAGCCAGTGCACACCAGGTAGTCCTAAAGCTTTCTTTAGTTGTGCCCAGTCTCCTGCGGAGCCGCTATCCCCCATGGTCCTTACGGAGTCCCAGCATCCACTTAGGACGTCAGAGAAAACATTTTTTGTATTTGCTAATGCGATTCTTTTTTCAGACACGCCTGCCCAGAGGACATCACCTGCGCGCAGGACATCGCCAGCGCGCGGACCAACACCTGTGCAGCATGCATCGACAGCAGCGCGCGGACCGTCACCTGCGCAGCAAGCATCAGGAGCGCGCAGATCGTCACCTGTGCGCCACAGATCGTCATTGCGCAGTTTGTCACCTGTGCACCAGACGACGTCGGCGCGCAGACTATCACCTGTGCTCCAGACATCAGCGCACAGAACTTCACCTGTGCGCCAGACACCGTCGGCGACCACACCACAAGATGGGCGCCAAACTACAGCTCCTGCGCGCAGGCCATCACCAGATCGTCGTCTCTCCAGGAGCTCTGGGACTGTGACTGAAGAGCCTCAAGACACTACCCTTGTGGACCCATCACCCGATCTGTTTGAGTCTACAGGGTTAACGGACGAGACTTTTCTTGGGTTTGAAGACAGCCGTGCAGACGTATCCAGCCAGACCCTTGAAAAGTCTCCAGAAATGAGGACAAGTGAAGCTCCTGGAGCAGCGGCACCACAGGATGGAGAAGGTTTGTATTTCATTTTTTTTTCTTTTGCAAACAGTGGTGCCACGGACCAGCAGCGGACTAGCTTCGGGGATTGGTTCCTACTACAGGCCGGATCTCCTCCTACAGGATTCGTCAGAGGATGACGAGGTGGAAGTGCAGCAGCCTGCAGTTGCTACATCCCTGTGTGAGTAAATATAGAATTGTGAGCCTTCAAACAAATGTATGATGAATGTGTATAATATTTTCTAATTTTCTTTTCAGCTGCCCAAATGCAAGTGGTGGCAGACGTCCAGGAAGGGCAGAATCCCTCAAATGTTCAGAGGGTTCACACCCTGGCATCCGAGATTACTTCCCGCCAGGATACTTACACAAATGTCGTTGGAAGCAGACTGGACGCCATTGAGAGGACAATGGATAAGATGTCAAACAGTCTGCTTGAAATGCAGAAGGCTCATGCCGACAGCACGGCCAAAATGCTACAGGCCAGAATAGAAGATCATAGGGAGACGATGGACATCCTTCACATTCTGGCCCAATCCATGAACCGGCTCGTGGAGAACACATCATGCCTGGCACACAGCAATAACAACATGTCGGAGAGCCATCGACAATCCTCATCCAGCCAACAGCTCATCGCAACAACACTGCAGATGATCTATGACAAGCTCCCAGAACCAGCTCATCAACACGCTGGTGATCCACCATTTCCGCCATCACAAGCCACAAGGACGTCTCGTTCCCTTCCTCCACTACCATCCCGGTATAGACAGTCACAGATGTACCAGGGATATACAGGGATGTACCCCACCCAACAGATGCCTCCACCACCGGCCGCAACATCTACAGCCGCACGGGCACAGAGGCCCAGTCAACACACTACCCAGCCTCCCAGGACATCGACGCCCCATCAGGAGGAAGCAGAGGATCCGGACAGACTTCCACCATAAGCCCGGTCATATTGTTTTATTTACTATATATGTTTTTCATGTATCCCTTTCTTCCCCTCCCATTAGTTTTTTTTTTTTTCTTACTATTGTTTTATCTGTGTTGGGCTTCCCCACCCGTGACCGGGTACTACCAAGGAGCTTTGTGTAGGCATACATGCGCGGGTATGTATGCGGGCGCGTGTGGTAACGGATGAAAGCTCCTTGTGGCTACATGTATGATGGGCCAAAGAGCTATTCTGATACCACTTTTTTACCCAAAAAATCCTTTTTGTAATGGTGTACAATAGGCTTTCACTGTTGTGTGAATTTACTATTCACTAGTGTGTGTTTTTGGCTTATTCATAGGATTGGGTGGAAAATTGAAGTGGACGGCATAAGTTCGTGTTGTGCGTACCAAGGTGAGTAGAGCCATGTTTCAATGTATATATTCAAGAAACTTAGGACCGCCAGCCTTTGTGGAACCACACAGCCCAGCAATGGGTCATGCTGGGCTGTGTGGTTCCACAAATGTTAGCGTGTGAAAGTGCTGACCACTGACACCACTATTCCACTTTGGACCGCCTGCCTTTGTGGAACCACACAGCCCAGCAATGGGTCATGCTGGGCTGTGTGGTTCCACAAATGTTAGCGTGTGAAAGTGCTGACCACTGACACCACTATTCCACTTTGGACCGCCAGCCTTTGTGGAACCACACAGCCCAGCAATGGGTCATGCTGGGCTGTGTGGTTCCACAAATGTTAGCGTGTCAAAGTGCTGACCACTGACACCACTATTCCACTTTGGACCGCCAGCCTTTGTGGAACCACACAGCCCAGCAATGGGTCATGCTGGGCTGTGTGGTTCCACAAATGTTAGCGTGTGAAAGTGCTGACCACTGACACCACTATTCCACTTTGGACCGCCAGCCTTTGTGGAACCACACAGCCCAGCAATGGGTCATGCTGGGCTGTGTGGTTCCACAAATGTTAGCGTGTCAAAGTGCTGACCACTGACACCACTATTCCACTTTGGACCGCCAGCCTTTGTGGAACCACACAGCCCAGCAATGGGTCATGCTGGGCTGTGTGGTTCCACAAATGTCAGCGTGTGAAAGTGCTGACCACTGACACCACTATTCCACTTTGGACCGCCAGCCTTTGTGGAACCACACAGCCCAGCAATGGGTCATGCTGGGCTGTGTGGTTCCACAAATGTTAGCGTGTGAAAGTGCTGACCACTGACACCACTATTCCACTTTGGACCGCCAGCCTTTGTGGAACCACACAGCCCAGCAATGGGTCATGCTGGGCTGTGTGGTTCCACAAATGTTCTTGGGAAAGAAATGAACATGACTTTAGTGTCTTTACTTAATATGCTTTATTTTTCTTTTCCCCACAGATATCTATCTACACAAGAAAAGAATGTAAAGAAGAACAAACTACTTTTTTGTTTTATTAACTTTCAATTTTTATTTCAAAAATAAAATACAATTTTTCTTCAATAAATTTTTAAAAAGAGAAGTTTTCTGTGGTTTTTATTAAAATTATTTGATATGCAGTTGAATTGTACACAAGTAGGTCGCCCATGGAACATCAGGGGAACTGTGGTGTCTCTTCACATCCACGCCACTTTGGAAGGATACACCGCAAGACCTGTGGAAGAGAACAGTATGAGGTTCCAGCTATTGGTAATAGTGTCACCCTGGTACAGAAAAGAGGTACAATCAACACGACACAAGCAGGTCACAGTGGGCCCAAATGCAACCCTCCGGCACTTGCGTCACTACACATCCAAACATTCCCTGACAAGCATTGGTGTATCAGGGAATGATTGGATGTGCAGTTTTGCAAATGCCGGAGGGCTGCACTTTGGACATGCCGGGGTGATTTTGGACAAGAGGGAGTTTTGGGCAATACATCTCACCTGAGGGGGGTTGTCTGCTACATGGCGGAGGCTCAGGTCCACATCACAAGTAGGTCACCCAGGGAACATCAGGGGAACTGTGGTGTCTCTTCACACCCACGCCACTTGGGAAGGATACACCGCAAGACCTGTGGAAGAGAACGGTATGAGGTTCCAGCTATTGGTAAGAGTGTCACCCTGGTACAGAAAAGAAGAGGTACAATCAACATGACACAAGCAGGTTACAGTGGGCCCAAATGCAACCCTCCGGCACTTGCGTCACTACACATCCAAACATTCCCTGACAAGCATTGGTGTATCAGGGAATGATTGGATGTGCAGTTTTGCAAATGCCGGAGGGCTGCACTTTGGACATGCCGGGGTGACTTGGACAAGAGGGAGTTTTGGGCAATACATCTCACCTGAGGGGGGTTGTCTGCTACATGGCGGAGGCTCAGGTCCACATCACAAGTAGGTCGCCCATGGTAGAGTTGGATAAAAGGGTCCAATATTTGCGGAAACCCAACAACAGGAGAAAACGGGGTAACGAGTCGTCAACAGGACTAAACTTTAAAAACAGGCCTGGGAAGGTACATCAACAGGACGTAAAACTCTGAAATACATGAATAAAGATGTTTTTTTTGAATATTACAATGTCTGTTTACACGATAATACAAATGTTATAAGTATACTCACAGGCAACAGAAAAATAAGAATTTACTCACTGGTAATTCTATTTCTTGTAGTCCGTAGTGGATGCTGGGACTCCGTAAGGACCATGGGGAATAGCGGCTCCGCAGGAGACTGGGCACAACTAAAAGAAAGCTTTAGACTAACTGGTGTGCACTGGCTCCACCCACTATGACCCTCCTCCAGACTTCAGTTAGGATACTGTGCCCGGAAGAGCTGACACAATAAGGAAGGATTTTGAATCCCGGGTAAGACTCATACCAGCCACACCAATCACACCGTATAACTCGTGATACAATACCCAGTTAACAGTATGATAACAACTGAGCCTCTCAACAGATGGCTCAACAATAACCCTTTAGTTAAACAATAACTATATACAAGTATTGCAGACAATCCGCACTTGGGATGGGCGCCCAGCATCCACAACGGACTACGAGAAATAGAATTACCGGTGAGTAAATTCTTATTTTCTCTGATGTCCTAAGTGGATGCTGGGACTCCGTAAGGACCATGGGGATTATACCAAAGCTCCCAAACGGGCGGGAGAGTGCGGATGACTCTGCAGCACCGAATGGGCAAACTCTAGGTCCTCCTCAGCCAGGGTGTCAAACTTGTAAAATTTAGCAAACGTGTTTGACCCCGACCAAGTAGCTGCTCGGCAAAGTTGAAGAGCCGAGACCCCCTCGGGCAGCCGCCCAAGAAGAGCCCACCTTCCTCGTGGAATGGGCTTTTACCGATTTAGGATGCGGCAGTCCAGCCGCAGAATGTGCAAGCTGAATCGTACTACAGATCCAGCGAGCAATAGTCTGCTTTGAAGCAGGTGCACCCAACTTGCATACAGGATAAATAGCGAGTCAGTCTTTCTGACTCCAGCTGTCCTGGAAACATACATTTTCAGGGCCCTGACTACGTCCAACAACTTGGAAGCCTCCAAGGCACCACGATAGGCTGGTTCAGATGAAAGGCTGATACCACCTTAGGGAGAAATTGGGGACGAGTCCTCAATTCTGCCCTATCCATATGGAAAATCAGATAAGGGCTTTTACATGACAAAGCCGCCAATTCTGATACACGCCTGGCCGAAGCCAAGGCCAACAACATGACCACTTTCCACGTGAGATACTTCAATTCCACGGTTTTAAGTGGCTCAAACCAATGTGACTTTAGGAAATCCAACACCACGTTGAGATCCCAAGGTGCCACTGGAGGCACAAAAGGGGGCTGAATATGCAGCACTCCCTTAACAAAAGTCTGAACTTCAGGTAGTGAAGCCAGTTCTCTCTGGAAGAAAATCGATATAGCCGAAATCTGGACCTTAATGGAACCCAATTTTAGGCCCATAGTCACCCCTGACTGTAAGAAGTGCAGGAAACGGCCCAGCTGAAATTCCTCCGTTGGGGCCTTCCTGGCCTCACACCACGCAACATATTTTCGCCATATGCGGTGATAATGGTTCGCGGTTACTTCCTTCCTAGCTTTAATCAGCGTAGGAATGACTTCCTCCGGAATACCCTTTTCCTTCAGGATCCGGTGTTCAACCGCCATGCCGTCAAACGCAGCCGCGGTAAGTCTTGGAACAGACAGGGCCCCTGCTGCAGCAGGTCCTGAATGAGCGGCAGAGGCCATGGGTCCTCTGAGATCATTTCTTGAAGATCCGGGTATCAAGCTCTTCTTGGCCAATCCAGAACAATGAGTATAGTTCTTACTCCTCTTCTCCTTATTATCCTCAGTACCTTTGGTATGAGAGGAAGAGGAGGGAACACATAAACCGACCGGTACACCCACGGTGTCACTAGAGCGTCCACAGCTATCGCCTGCGGGTCTCTTGACCTGGCGCAATATCTTTCTAGCTTTTTGTTTAGGCGGGACGCCATCATGTCCACCTGTGGCCTTTCCCAACGGTTTACAATCAGTTGGAAGACTTCTGGATGAAGTCCCCACTCTCCCGGGTGGAGGTCGTGCCTGCTGAGGAAGTCTGCTTCCCAGTTGTCCACTCCCGGAATGAACACTGCTGACAGTGCTAACACGTGATTTTCCGCCCATCGGAGAATCCTTGTGGCTTCTGCCATTGCCGTTCTGCTTCTCGTGCCTCCCTGACGGTTTACATGGGCGACTGCCGTGATGTTGTCTGACTGGATCAGTACCGGCTGGTTTTGAAGCAGGGGTTTTGCCTGACTTAGGGCATTGTAAATGGCCCTCAGTTCCAGAATATTTATGTGTAGGGAAGTCTCCTGACTTGACCATAGTCCTTGGAAGTTTCTTCCCTGTGTGACTGCCCCCCAGCCTCGAAGGCTGGCATCCGTGGTCACCAGGACCCAGTCCTGTATGCCGAATCTGCGGCCCTCCTGAAGATGAGCACTTTGCAGCCACCACAGCAGAGACACCCTGGTCCTTGGAGATAGGGTTATCAGCCGATGCATCTGAAGATGCGATCCGGACCACTTGTCCAACAGGTCCCACTGAAAGGTTCTTGCATGGAACCTGCCGAATGGAATTGCTTCGTAGGAAGCTACCATCTTTCCCAGGATCCGCGTGCAGCGATGCACCGACACCTGTTTTGGTTTTAGGAGGCCTCTGACTAGAGATGACAACTTCTTGGCCTTCTCCTCCGGGAGAAACACTTTTTTCTGTTCTGTGTCCAGAACCATCCCCAGGAACAGTAGACGTGTCGTAGGGACCAGCTGTGACTTTGGAATATTTAGAATCCAGCCGTGCTGTTGTAGCACCTCCCGAGATAGTGCTACCCCGACTAACAACTGCTCCCTGGACCTCGCCTTTATCAGGAGATCGTCCAAGTACGGGATAATTAAAACTCCCTTCTTCCGAAGGAGTATCATCATTTCAGCCATTACCTTGGTAAAGACCCTCGGAGCCGTGGATAGACCGAACGGCAACGTCTGGAATTGGTAATGACAATCCTGTACCACAAATCTGAGGTACTCCTGGTGAGGATGGTAAATGGGGACATGCAGGTAAGCATCCTTGATGTCCAGTGATACCATGTAATCCCCCTCGTCCAGGCTTGCAATAACCGCCCTGAGCGATTCCATCTTGAACTTGAATTTTTTTATATATGTGTTCAAGGATTTCAAATTTAAAATGGGTCTCACCGAACCGTCCGGTTCCGGTACCACAAACATTGTGGAATAGTAACCCCGTCCTTGTTGAAGTAGGAGCACCTTTACTATCACCTGCTGGGAATACAGCTTGTGAATTGCCTCTATCACTGCCTCCCTGCCTGAGGGAGTTGTTGGCAAGGCAGATTTGAGGAAACGGCGGGGGGGAGACGTCTCGAATTCCAGCTTGTACCCCTGAGATACTACTTGAAAGATCCAGGGATCCACCCGTAAGCGAGCCCACTGATCGCTGAAATTTTTGAGACGGGCCCCCACCGTACCTGGCTCTGCCTGTGGAGCCCCAGCGTCATGCGGTGGACTTAGAGGAAGCGGGGGAGGACTCTTGCTCTTGGGAACTGGCTGTATGCTGCAGCTTTTTCCCTCTACCTCTGCCTCTGGGCAGAAAGGACGCGCCTTTAACCCGCTTGCCCTTATGGGGCCGAAAGGACTGTACCTGATAATACGGTGCTTTCTTTGGCTGTGAGGGAACATGGGGTAAAAATGCAGACTTCCCAGCAGTTGCTGTGGAAACTAGGTCCGAGAGACCATCCCCGAACAACTCCTCACCTTTATAAGGCAAAACTTCCATGTGCCTTTTTGAGTCTGCATCACCTGTCCACTGCAGAGTCCATAACCCTCTCCTGGCAGAAATGGACATTGCACTTATTTTAGATGCCAGCCGGCAAATATCCCTCTGTGCATCTCTCATGTATAAGACTGCGTCTTTAATATGCTCTACGGTTAGCAATATAGTGTCCCTGTCTAGGGTATCAATATTTTCCGACAGGGAATCTGACCACACAGCTGCAGCACTGCACATCCATGCTGAAGCAATAGCTGGTCTCAGTATAATACCTGTGTGTGTATATATATACAGACTTCAGGATAGCCTCCTGCTTTCTATCAGCAGGTTCCTTTAGGGCGGCCGTATCCGGAGACGGTAGTGCCACCTTCTTTGACAAGCGTGTAAGCGCTTTATCCACCCTAGGGGATGTTTCCCAATGTGACCTATCCTCTGGCGGGAAAGGGTACGTCATTAGTAACCTTTTAGAAATTACTAGTTTCTTATCGGGGGAAGCCCACGCTTCTTCACACACTTCATTTAACTCCTCAGATGGAGGAAAAACTACTGGTGGTTTTTTCTCTCCAAACATAATACCCTTTTTTGTGGTACCGGGGGTAACATCAGAAATGTGCAACACATTTTTCATTGCCTCAATAATGTAACGTGTGGCCCTATTGGAAGTTACATTAGTCTCATCGTCGTCGACACTGGAGTCAGTATCCGTGTCGACATCTGTGTCTGCCATCTGAGGTAGCGGGCGTTTTAGAGCCCCTGATGGCTTTTGAGACGCCTGGGCAGGCACAGGCTGAGAAGCCGGCTGTCCCATATTTGGTATGTCGTCATACCTTTTATGTAAGGAGTCGACACTGTCACGTAGTTCCTTCCACATAACCATCCACTCAGGTGTCGGCCCCGCAGGGGGTGACATCACATTTATAGGCATCTGCTCCGCCTCCACATAAGCCTCCTCATCAAACATGTCGACACAGCCGTACCGACACACCGCATACACACAGGGAATGCTCTGACAGAGGACAGGACCCCACAAAGCCCTTTGGGGAGACAGAGAGAGAGTATGCCAGCACACACCAGAGCGCTATATAACACAGGGATCCCACTATAAATGAGTGTTTTTTCCCTTATAGCTGCTTATATTATATATACTGCGCCTAAATTTAGTGCCCCCCCTCTCTTTTTTACCCTTATGTAGCTTGACACTGCAGGGGAGAACCAGGGAGCGTCCTTCCAGCGGAGCTGTGAGGGAAAAATGGCGCCAGTGTGCTGAGGGAGATAGCCCCGCCCCTTTTCCGGCTGACTTCTCCCGCTTTTTCTGGAATTCTGGCAGGGGTATTTTTACACCTATATAGCCTTCCTGACTATATATGGTGTAGATTTGCCAGCCAAGGTGTATTATATTGCCCTCAGGGCGCCCCCCCCCCCCAGCGCCCTGCACCCATCAGTGACCGGAGTGTGAGGTGTGCATGAGGAGCAATGGCGCACAGCTGCAGTGCTGTGCGCTACCTTGTTGAAGACAGAAGTCTTCTGCCGCCGATTTTCCGGAACACTTCTTGCTTCTGGCTCTGTAAGGGGGCCGGCGGCGCGGCTCCGGGACCGAACGATCGAGGTCGGGTCCTGTGTTCGATCCCTCTGGAGCTAATGGTGTCCAGTAGCCTAAGAAGCCCAAGCTATCTCCAGTCAGGTAGGTTCGCTTCTTCTCCCCTTAGTCCCTCGCTGCAGTGAGTCTGTTGCCAGCAGATCTCACTGTAAAATAAAAAACCTAAAATATACTTTCTTTCTAGGAGCTCAGGAGAGCCCCTAGTGTGCATCCAGCTCAGCCGGGCACAAGATTCTAACTGAAGTCTGGAGGAGGGTCATAGTGGGAGGAGCCAGTGCACACCAGTTAGTCTAAAGCTTTCTTTTAGTTGTGCCCTGTCTCCTGCGGAGCCGCTATTCCCCATGGTCCTTACGGAGTCCCAGCATCCACTTAAGACGTCAGAGAAAAAAGTTTTGGATCACTGTCCGCCGGGAATCATCTCCTTCGTCCATACCCACCGGTAGAGCAGAAGAACAGTTCCCGCATCGGAAAGCACTGCGACAAAGAGTCACCGGCAAACGGTTTGCGACACATATGTTGTGTAAAATACAACATGCATTTACCATGCCGCAAACCTTCGCCGGGTGACCTCACCGCTAACCGCAAAGTTCCCACCATTGAATATAATGGAGAGGCTTTGTGATGCGCTGTCTGACAGCTCAGAAGCGCAGCCAATCAGCAGAGTGCAAGGACGTTGTGCTCGCTGATTGGCTTAAGAGACCTTTCAGTGACAGCAGTCACGAAGGGGTCTCTCTGCATTCAGGGAAAGGGGTCCCATGTGTAAACATGGGACCCCTTTCAGTCCGCTGGTCTGGGTTTGTCGTGTTATTTTTTTGCCAAGTACGTGGATTTATCTCTGGACACTGGATCAGGTGAGTGTCATTTTTTTCACAGGTACCCCGGATCGACGGAGACTGTGGCAGTCGGCGGGTCAACATAGGTAAGTATGTGTGTGTTGGCAGTTGTGTAATAAAGTTTTACTATCAAGGTGTGTGTCTCCTGTTTTTATTTGGGTATTTTTTTTCCAGTAGTACTACAGGTACCAGCGGGCCCGTTTTTCTCCCACATGCTGGTACTTGTGGTTCTCCAAGTACCAGCTTGCGGGGGAGGCTTGCTGGGACTTGTAGTACTACTGGAAAAAACAATATTCTTTCACATTTCTCAAGGCTATCAGCCTCCCATCCGCAGCCCTTGGATGGGGGGACAGCCTCGGGCTTCACCCCTGGCCCTTGGGTGGTTGGGGGGGGGACCCCTTGATTGAAGGGGTCCCCACTCCCCCAGGGTAGCCCGGCCAGGGGTGACTAGTTGGATATTTAATGCCACGGCCGCAGAGCGCTGTATAAAAGTGACCCCCGGCTGTGGCATTATCTGCCCAGCTAGTGGAGCCCGATGCTGGTGTAAAAAATACGGGGGACCCCTACTCTTTTTGTCCCCTGTATTTTTTGCACCAGCACCAGGCGCAGAGCCCGGTGCTGGTTTTAAAAATACGGGGGATCCCCTGTCCAATTTCTCCGTGGATTTTTAGAACCAGGACCAGCTCGAAGAGCCCGAGGCTGGTTATGCTTTGGAGGGGGGACCCCACGCCATTTTTTTTTCGGGATTTTACCATTCCATCTTTAAAAAAAAAAATATATATTATTTTTAAAAATATATAAATAATAATTGTGCCTCCAAAACAGACAAACCAAGTACCTAATCCCTTCTAATATAAATAGATATGCTATTAGCAAAAAAATAAACACAAAAAAAAAATTAAAACATGGTTTTTTTGGATTAGTTTCACCCACCAAAGTGTGGCGGATTGAAAATGACGAATTTACTGTCTAAAAGCACTGTTGTCGAATTTCCAAACTTGAATTGAATATACTTTTGTCGAATTGCAGCATTTGTACCATTGCAGAAAAGTCAAATTTGACATAAGTCGAATTTCAAAAAGTCGAATTTTGAATGTCCGTTTTTTTGACGGAAAGTACTGTATTGCATTGTCGATTTTTTTTTTTTTGGGCGAAAAAGTTCCGAAATTCGACAATTTCGGGAATTCGACCGCAATTGCATATACCCCTGAGTTGCAGATTCATTTTGTGCAACCCTATTTGAAATCTGAGAAATCACAGATTTGATAGAGGATAACCACTCAGGCTCCATTGCTGGAATCTGTGCTAAACCAGTGCAATCCTGATTACATGGAATGGGATAATCCTGAGAGAACATATCCTCTGCAGCATATGACACAGAGTCCCTTGACATTGCTTAATGGAGACCACAGACACTACACACAGACACTACACACACACACACACACACACACACACACACACACACACAGTGGAGGACGGACAGAGTTTCACCCCCAAGAATGGCAAGAAAGACAAAGAGATTGGAGCCAACCCACACACATCGCTTTTAATATAAAGGGAGACCCCCTTTCAGCACTGACTGTGCACCTTAACAGGTTACACCAGGCATTCCCAACCGCGGTCCTCAAGGCACACCAACAGTGCAGGTTTTAGTGATATCCAGGCTTCAGCACAGATGGTTAAATCAAAATAACTGAGGTACTAATTAAGTCACCTGTGTACAAGCCTGGATATCCCTAAAACCAGGACTGTTAGTGCGCCTTGAGGACCGAGGTTGGGAAACACTGGGTTACACAGTCGTTTTGCAGCCTCCTCCCCCCCTTCTACAGCCCCCTGGTACTGTGAGAGATAGCTGGAGTTGCTCTGGAGGGACTTGCTCTTCCTGGACAGCGCTGTGCAGGCAGGAAAACGCTGCTGGGTCCACTCTGTGGAGAAGCACCGCCCCCAAAATGGCGCTGTCTTCCCGCTCTTCCTAGGATTATACTAGCCTGAGGATTTGTACTGGCAGAGACCCAGGGACCCCGACAAGCTGTGTGACCAGTGTAGACGCTGGCTCAGGGCGCCCCTCACAGCACCGCTGAGCCTCCGGAGCGCAGTTCATACTGCGCTCCTACCCTGATGCAATCTTCACACTGGCCCTCCCGCTTGCTTGGGGTGGGGGGTCAGTGACTCACTCGCCACTGATCTTCAGCTCTGTAAGGGGGTGGCAGCATACAGCTGGGGTGAGCGATGCCGTGGCGGAGAACGATCTATCCCCTCAGGAGCTCAGTGTCCTGTCAGCAGAGATAGTGGCTCAGACCCCACACGGCGGACACTACTCCCCCCTTAGTCCCACGAAGCAGGGAGGCTGTTGCCAACAGCCTCCCTGTAAAATAATAAACTCTAAAATAAACTTTACTAGAGAAACTCTGGAGAGCTCCCCTAGCTGTGACCGGCTCCTCTGGGAACATTTTCTAAACTGAGTCTGGTAGGAGGGGCATAGAGGGAGGAGCCAGCCCACACTAGTCTCAAACTCTTAAAGTGCCAATGGCTCCTGGTGTAACAGTCTATACCCCATGGTACTAATGTGGACCCCAGCATCCTCTAGGACGTAAGAGAAAAAATGGTGTTTGTGCCCACTTTGCCAGTGTATTTCATGCCCAAAGCAGCGTTGGGCCACGCAAAATACAAGTGGGTCATATGTAAGTGACCACCCTCTGTTCATTTCAGGTGTCAGATTTGTGGCCCAAGACTAGTTAACCCTTGCAAAACTACAGCTACTTATTCAAAATGGTAAAATATGGTGTGTGTGCCCACTTTGCCAGTGTATTTCATGCCCAAAACAGCATTGGGCCAGGCAAAATACAAGTGGGTCATATGTACGTGACCACCCCGTTGATTGCAAGTGTCAAATTTGTGGCCCAAGACTAGTTAACCCTTGCAAAATTCAATTGTCTGAATAAGAAGCTGTAGTTCGAATTAGTGAATAAGAAGCTAACTTCATAGCCTCGTCATATAGTTATATATAACTTGAGCCTCTATTTGTTTCATGCATGCTCATTATATTATGCCCGTCATCTCTCGTTGCTCTTTTCACATGAGCCGGGCCGGCATTACTTCACCACCGCAGCCCGAGGAAACGCTGAGGAAGAGCTGCCGACGGCAACATCACAGCAGCTTTGGCTCAGTCTGGCTGAATACAGTCTCACGAGATTTGATGTCATAATCTCGCGAGACGTTCACAGAGTTCCTTGGCTGCCAAGGAGCACTGCTGATGCTCCCAGGGTCCCCTTATTCCTGGAGAATCCAGGAGAAGGGAAAAGCCTTCTGGAGGGTTGCCACCAAATCTTGAAGAATCAAGGTAATCAGGGAGAGGTGGCAACCCTACTCCATACTTGCCTACCTGACCCTCTCCATGAGGGAGAAAATGCTCTGTTCCTGGACTTTCCTGGTAATGTATGATTGCCATCACCTGTGGTAAAACACCCTTCTTATCAATTAACTAGCTCACCACAGGTGATGGCAATCATATTACCAGGAAAGTCCAGGAACAGAGCATTTTCTCCCTCATGGAGAGGGTCAGGTAGGCAAGTATGTCCTACTCACCCCCAATGCATGTTACCCCACATGGCCTTTTGTGTCCAAAATTCTTCCAGTGTTTGTCTGCCTCCACCTTGTTACACTCACAAAGCACCCGCTACACCCCAATTGCCCCCTCACAGCATGTTAACCCACATTACCTTCTAATGTATGTGTCCCGAATTAATTCAGTGTTTGCCAGATCTGCCCCCTCAGCATCATGTGCGCCTCAAATGCCCCAGGAGTATGGGGAAAAAAGAATTGCTGCGCCTATGTCAATCAATTATACATTAAACAGGACTAGTGTCCTCAATCTGGAGTTAACAGTGCAAAAATGTACGTACGCCTCTATAGGGAGTTGTGTGTTGCTCCCACAGCTAATGGATCGGAAAAGAGAGATTAAATAGAGGCGCTCATTTCATTCTGACACTGTAAAGTCCTAATTCATCACAACCAAAGAGTCAAATTAAAATAAATTAGATATTTATTATTAAAATAAACCAATATAAAATTACACTTTGTTAAGCACAAGCTTATGTATAAACCACAATTCGTGATCCCTATTCTCACAAAAATGCCACATATATTAGATGAAACGCTCACATAAATTGCCTGTAATGTTTCAGCAAACGTTTAAGAACAATGATGCAGACTGAACAGCTGCCAGCAGTCCAAATGTATCAGCTATTCGCAACATTGTAGCCAAGACTGTTGTAGGACACTGTTTAGATGAAACACAGTTACTGAATATGAATGTAATTGTTGAAGGCAATATTAAACTTCTATGAAAGTCAGGCTGTATTGTGCATCGCCTCAAAGTTCCAGAAGCCAATATATATAGAAGTAGAGTATTGAGTTACCTCTCCAATAGGGCTGCAAAACCCGAGCGTCCTCGGGTAGGTTCGAATTGCCCAATGAATAATAAAGTCGGAGGGTCTGTCCGTGCAGGCCGGGATCCCACAGTTGTATAGTTGTTCCCCTGGGCGTGCACCGCCCGCTGCAGTGTGTGGGGAAAGGCAGGTGCGCGGCTGATTGAATTAAAGCCGCTGTAGGGATCCAGCACTCTGTTAAGCTTCTCCAATGCTCCCTGGACGTGCGCCGTCCGTGGGTGATTAGAGGGAGGGAGGCTGATGTCCGGCCACTACCAGCGTACGGAGCTAATGCAGCGGCTTCGTCCTATGTTGAGACGCGTACCGCTTGCTCCTATAGTCGGTGAAATGGGGCTATAGGTAGTGTCCCAGAGCGTGCAGTCGGTATGTGAGAAAAGGGGAGGAGTCCTGACGCATTTCGTCACGCAACCCGTGACTTTTTCAAAAAGCCCCATTTCACTGACTATAGGAGCAAGCGGTACGCGTCTCAACATAGGACGAAGCCGCTGCATTAGCTCCGTACGCTGGTAGTGGCCGGACATCAGCCTCCCTCCCTCTAATCACCCACGGACGGCGCACGTCCAGGGAGCATTGGAGAAGCTTAACAGAGTGCTGGATCCCTACAGCGGCTTTAATTCAATCAGCCGCGCACCTGCCTTTCCCCACACACTGCAGCGGGCGGTGCACGCCCAGGGGAACAACTATACAACTGTGGGATCCCGGCCTGCACGGACAGACCCTCCGACTTTATTATTCATTGGGCAATTCGAAGCTACCCGAGGACGCTCGGGTTTTGCAGCCCTATTGGAGAGGTAACTCAATACTCTACTTCTATATATATTGGCTTCTGGAACTTTGAGGCGATGCACAATACAGCCTGACTTTCATAGAAGTTTAATATTGCCTTCAACAATTACATTCATATTCAGTAACTGTGTTTCATCTAAACAGTGTCCTACAACAGTCTTGGCTACAATGTTGCAATAGCTGATACATTTGGACTGCTGGCAGCTGTTCAGTCTGCATCATTGTTCTTAAACGTTTGCTGAAACATTACAGGCAATTTATGTGAGCGTTTCATCTGATATATGTGGCATTTTTGTGAGAATAGGGATCACGAATTGTGGTTTATACATAAGCTTGTGCTTAACAAAGTGTAATTTTATATTGGTTTATTTTAATAATATCTAATTTATTTTAATTTGACTCTTTGGTTGTGATGAATTAGGACTTTACAGTGTCAGAATGAAATGAGCGCCTCTATTTAATCTCTCTTTTCCGCCCCAGGAGTATCCCTGCCCCATATGCCTCCAATGTGTCCCTAATGCCTTCTTCACCGTGTGCATCACTTGCCCCCCAGCGTTTTACCCAGACATCCTCACAGCCTGTTAGCCTACTTTGCCTTCCATGTGACCCAAATATGGAGGCTTGACCTGGGTTCTTTTGGTGAACGCAGGGTTCTTTTGGTGAATGCAGCCGCAGGATACCACGTGGGGGGGCCACGTGGTATCCTGCGGCTGCGTTCACCAAAAGAACCCAGCGTCTGGTTGATGCTAGATCCAAGTGCCCTAAGGGACCTTTCCCGTAAGCGGGAAGACTAGAGCCACGACACAAGGGGGAGGAGCTAGGTCAGCGGGACAGTTGCTTTCCTATCCACGGCAGCGTCTCTCCGTTCTATGTACCCATCTCCGCATGATGTTAACCCACATGGCCTCCTATGTGTTCCAACTGCCCCCCCTTTCCCCCAGCATCGCAGCAAGTTCTAAAATAATAAAGTTGGACCTGTGACGTCAGCCTGATGCCAGCGTAATTTCGCGCGCGCTGCAGTCGCGCGAGAAGTTGAAACCCGGGCGTTGCCCGTTCCACGCGATCACGTGTCCTCTGATCACATGGTCTGGTGACGTCACCTGGCACGCTAACCTCGTAGTACTTAGCTGAAGGCGGGGATTATTCGTTCTCTCCTTCTTCGTCAGAGCAGACTGTTCGTGGTTGTCTCTACGCGGCGGTGGCTGTTGTTGCTGCGTGTGTGAGCGGGAACAGGTAAGGTGTGTGTTACTGCGCTGTCGATCCCATCCCGGGGCCGCGGCTTCTTTTCTGCTGCGATCTCTGTAATGGAGGCTACGGCGTACTACGGCCTGCTGCCGCCCCCACTGTGTCGTACACTGGTCCTCAGTGCGAGTGCTGGAAGGCGGAGTTGGGCCCTGTATAGATCTCCGGCATGTTAGCCTGTATCTTAAAGAAACTTCGCATAATGGAACATCGGGTATAGGGTGTGCGAGTAGCGGAGGTGCAGTCACATTGTTGCGCATATTTATACGTCGAGTATCTAGTTCCCTGCACACATTGTGATCGCAGTTATGGCCGACTTGCACGCTTCCCTGGCCCAGCCCCGCCATGTGCGCCATGTTTCTGCACGGTGCCTATTGTGCTTTAAGGGTCCATGTTTCAGAAGAGATTATCCCTCTGCTTGGACTAGTTGCCCCTCTGTTCCATGCTGAGGGTAATCTTGTTCACATCTTGTTTTTTCCCGCACAAATATATTGTTTAGGTTCCATTGAATACTGACATTTTGTAGGGCTGCTTATTACTGAGGATCCTACTTTGTGCTGGTTTCTAGCTGCTACATTCTGTCTCTGGGTTCCACGTTTGCCTTCGGCCTTGTCATTTTGTTTCAACCTTCATGAATTGATTTTAAATATAGCTTCAGATAAAATTTCTGTGGAGAGTTTATAACCTGGGTGATCTATTTAATACAGGTTGAGTATCCATTCAAAATCATACATTTTTGGGTCCCACTACTGAGATAATTATCTGTAGCTGTAACTTTCTCGTTAGGGGACACAAATGTGGGAATTTGGGTAACCTGTATTATTGGACTCCTAGCATTCATGAAAACAATTCTGCATTACTATTTATCCAAATGTTTAACTCTTCATATGTTTAAAAAAAAAAGAGACCTGGTGCTATATCAAATATAATTAAGATATACTTCTACTCCTGCTCGTCCAATACCAAACTTTTTATCATTAAATTAGCAGCAGGAAAACTGACTTGGGGTTTAGTGTTTCTGATGTATACACATGGGGTCTATTCACGAAGCAGAGAAAAGCCCTGTTTTGCGGTAAACAGGGCTTTTCTCTGCTTACCGCAATTCACAGAGCTGGTTACCGTGGAGAAGTCTCTGACTTCTCCAGCGGTACCCCCGCTCTGTGCCTGAATCGCATCACCATACCTTTGTATGGTGAGTGCGATTCATGAAGGTGCGGAAAGCTCTGCTTTCCGCTTCTCCATGGAGTTCAGGTTCGCCATCTGAGGACGGCGTAACCTGAACTGCGGTGCGGAGACATCAGGGAAGCTCAATGCTTCCCTGATCGCTGCTCGGCACCTCGTGCTGGCTCCGCCCCCCGACCTCCCAGCAACCACTGCGGCCTGCCGGGAGGTCACTGAGCTGCGCATGCGCAAAGGGATCGTCGCTGGACTCCGCGCATCGCAGGGAGGGACCGCCGGAGAAGACGTCACCGCGGGAGCCCCAGACACCGCAGCGCATCGACGGAAGGGTAAGTATACATGAATTGCTACTTATCACGGCTATACATCGCATCGAAGCGATGCGATGTATAGTGATAAGTAGCAATTCTGATTTCATTTTCTACATGAATAGACCCTCTGGTGATTCAGGTGTTTGATTTGACTTGTAAACCCCAAGTGAGTTTTCCTGCTGCTAATTTAATGATAAAAGTTAGGTATTGGACGAGTAGGAGTAGAAGTATATCTTAATTATATTTGATATAGCACCAGGTCTTTTTTTTTTTTTTTTTTTTTTTTTTTTTACATATGAAGAGTGAAACAACATTTGGATGAAGAGTAGTAATGCAGAATTATTGTTTAAATGAATGCTAAGAGTCCAATAATACAGATTGAATCCCCAGGTGTATACATCAGAAACACTACAACAATCTCCCTGCGCTATAGTATAAAATATATGGCTGAAAATTATATATATATATATATCTCCAAATGCGGAAAAAAGGCACTCCAGAGGTGTAATGAAATCAGCCTCTGGAGTGCCTTTTTTCCGCATTTGGATTTACATGTATTTACTGGACTATGGCACCGGGGCTAGCTGTTGGATACACGAATGAGTGCCGGCTGATTTGTATGTGTGTGTGTATATATATATATATATATATATATATATATATATATATATATATATATATATATATATATATATATATATATATATATATATATATATATATATATATATATTCTATCCCTTATCCAAAATGTTTGGGACCAGAGGTATTTTGGATATCGGATTTTTCCGTATTTTGGAATAATTGCATACCATAATGAGATCTCAAGGTGATGGGACCTAAATCTAAGCACAGAATGCATTTATGTTACATATACACCTTATACACACAGCCTGTAGGTAATTTTAGCCAATATTTTTTATAACTTTGTGCATTAAACAAAGTGTGTCTACATTCACACAATTCATTTGTTTCATATACACCTTATACACACAGCCTGAAGGTCATTTAATACAATATTTTTAATAACTTTGTGTATTAAACAAAGTTTGTGGACATTGGGGTCAATTCTATTCGGCAACTAAAGAATAGCGCCGGGAATTAGCTCCCGACGCTATTCAATTCTGCTACTAGTTGCCCGCAATTGTCGGGAATTCTTCTCTCATCCCCGGGGGATGAGAGAAGAAACCCGACAAAAGTGCTGCCTCGCGGCCGGCGCGAGGCTGATTCTGTCGGGAATCAGCCTCGCGCCGGGTAGTTAAGTCGGAGAATGCCCGTTCTCCCGACAAAACTACCTGTTAAGTCGGCGAGAACGGGACATCGCCGACTTAACTTTAGCTGAATTGAATAGCGTCGGGAGCTAATTCCCGGCGCTATTCTTTAGTTGCCGAATAGAATTGACCCCATTGAGCCATCAAAAACAAAGGTTTCACTATGTCACTCTCTCAAAAAAGTCTGTATTTGGATATGGGATGCTCAACCTGTGTATATGTATATCTATCTATCTCTATCATTTTTTTGTATGTTTTCTTGTTTATACTTGACTGGTCATAAATAATAAAACATCACATACAACACATTTAGTAACACTATAGAGGTGGATCCAAAAGAATTATGTACACAAATATGATAAGTCAGTCTCTGGACTATAATTTTACTTGTATATTCCATATACTTATTATGATTTAGCATATCACCATACATGTATTTGATTCCAGGATAGATACTTTACCTCACAGTTCCTTGATAACTTGCCACGATGTAGCAGTATACTGAACTGCTCCACTCCGGCTTCCACAGAAGTTCAGCAAGGGAGCGTCCTGATAACATAAGAGGTTCTCTCTGGCTGCTGGATTTGGCACTTGGCTAGCTCCTGGTAATTGCGTTGTTTTCATCCTCATAGTGCTGAGAGTCCCGTCCTCCGTGTGCTGCATGCACCAATGTGTGGTGTCTCACCTTGTGGCTCCTGGTGGGCTAATGGTCAACAAGATAAAGCACCTGCAACAGGGGTTAAACGCTTCAGAAAGTATTGGACCCCTGTATTGTCACCATTGTTATCATCTTGTCGACCATTAGCCCACCAGGAGCTGCGAGGAGAGAGTCCGCACATTTGTGTATGCAGCACACCGAGGACGGGACTCTCAGCGCTCTGACGACGGGAACAACGCAATTACCAGGCGCTAGCCAAGTGCCAAATCCACCAGCCAGTCGTCTGCCTCTTAAGTTATCGGGACTCTCCCTCGCTGAACTTCTGTGTGGAGCAGTTCAGTAGACAGCTACATCGTATCGCTAGTGGCAAGTCATCAAGAACTGATGTAGAGTTTTCTGGAATCAAATGTGTGTATGGTGATATGCTAAATTCATAATAAGTATATGGAATATAGAAGTAAATTATAGTCCAGAGACTGACTTTTATCATGGATTTTGTGCATATAATTCATACGTTACTAAACGTGGTGTTTTTTTTTTTTTTTTTTTTTTTTTTTTTTTTTTTTTTTTGACCGGTCAAGTAAAAACAAGAATTATTTTTTTTATTTTTTTTTTTAAATCTATATGATATACATTTTTGGATTTTCAGCCATATCGTATACTTTGTACTATAACGCAGGGGGATTGTTCTAGAGTCACTCTTCATATGTATTGTATAAATTCACAAAGAATTGCTTGCTGGAACTGCATTTCAGTGTCCTCCATATGCCTGGGACAAATTGAGGTCACTATTTACTAAGTTTGTTTAAAGGTTAAATGCGATGTAGATCTGTCCAGGAGCTCATTACACCCAGTAGGTGCTGGAACACTATTTTAGGACTCCTTCTTTTTTTTTTTTTCTTTTTTTTTCTTTTTTTGTTCTCTCTAAAGGTGGGTACACACTGGCCGATATATCGGCCGTTCTCTTGAATGGACGATATATCGCAGGTCCGTCGGCCACTCTGTACGGGCGATATGTCTGTCAGACATATCGTGTCGGCCTGCAGCACAGCAGACTGCCAATATATCTACTGATATATCGGCGCGTCGGTGTGTGTATGGCCGGTTGCCCGACCGCCCGTACACGTGCTGCGGCAGCCAGAGGTAATAGACCGCTTAACTGGGTGGGCCCGTGTACACGCCCACCCAGTTCATGATGCCAGTCCCCGACGGATCGGGCAGTGTGTATGCTCAACACTGCCTGATCCGTCCATATCTATCAGTTTGTACCCACCTTAAGTCTCCTCTTCACACTGCTCTTCACTTTGAGGCAAAGGTAACTAATAGGCCCTGCACGCTGGCTGACATCGGTCAAAGATATGAACGATCTCATTCATAAATGAACGAGATACCGTTCATATCTTTGAGTGTGGAGGCTCCAGCGATGAACGATGCGCGGCCCTGTGCTCATTCATCGCTGGTATCCCCCCCCCTGTCAGCTGTACATGCAGGCCAATATGGACAATCTCGTCCATATTTGCCTGCACTTCAATGCAGCCGGGTGACTGGGAGAGAAGTTTCTTCATTGCCCCTCCGCCGCCGGGTCGGCCGTATCTGCCGTCGGTCAATGTGTAGGGCCCATTACGGTCTGTCACCTCGTGTGTGTGTGTAACTTCCAGGGCTCTTTGGAAGCACCCATTCATGCCAAAGATCCACCAAATTAGGACCACAGTAAATCTTTCCACAAGCCCCTGAGTTTGCTCTCGGTACAGCAGTTGTGTCCCTATAGGCAATGTATGGGTACCTATCGTGTTAGGATTTGCCACACCCCCTAACTTGCATGGCCGTGTGCGCCAATGTGCCCCCGAACTCCAGCCTCATCCTAGGGGGAACACTAGTTGACCAGAGGTCAGGATGATGTAATTAGATATGGGCAGTATGGATGGTGTAATGGTTGGCATTACTGCCTGACAGCACAGAGGTCATGAGTTCGATTCCCACCATGGCCTTAACTTTGTGGAGTTTGTATATTCTCCCCATACTTGCGTGGGTTTCCTCCCACAATCCAGAAAAATACTGGTAGGTTAATTGGCTTCTGATAAAATTAACCCTAGTGTGTAAATGTGCTAGGGAATTTAGATTGTAAGCTCCACTGGGGCAGGGACTGATTATAGCCAAATAGTCTCTGTAAAGCGCTACAGAAAAAAATGTGCGCGCTATATAAATGGAAATAAGTATTTGTTTAGTTTATGTGGGTGGTTCTGGACCTAATAAGCTTGCCTGAACATGTGAGTTTTCAGGGAATATTTGGAAAGTAGAGGAGTCTTGTTGTGCATGGGAGGACATTCCACAGAGTAGATGCAGCCTGAAGGAACTCCTGCGATTGTGAATGGGGGCGAATAATGCGTGTGGATGAGATGCAGAGAGGTCAAGTTGGGATATATTTTAAGATAAGCAAAGAGATGTATGTTGGTGTAGTTTGGTTGATAGCCAGTAAAGTGGATCAGCAGCAGATGAACATCTAGTGAGGAAGATTAGCCTCGCTGCTGCATTCAAGATGGATTGTAGTGGTGAGTTTTTAAGTTTTAAATGTTTTCTTTGTGTGACTATAGTTTGCTCCTTTTTAGGAAAATTCAATTGCTTTTGCTCCCTACAGTGATCGTACTGAGCCAAAAAGAGTAGGTCCTAAGGACCCCTCATTTAAAAAAAAAAATGATGTCCTATCAGACTTTTCCTGCGTCCCATCAGAATGAAAGGGGGGAGAAACGGAACAGAGGGGGAGGGGGGAGACGGAGTGGGGAAATGGATAGCAAGGTCACAGGGACAGAGGGGGGAGTCAGATGGGGAGGGTGTGGAAGTCTGAGAGTGGAGATGGCTAGAGGGGGGCAGAGTGAGTGAGGGAGTGACCGAGAGAGAGGCTGAGCAGCACTTTCCACTTGTACTACAATAGTATTGTTTTTCCTGCCTGGCATCAGTAGTACTTACAAGCAGGGGCTGCTACTGTCCATGGAGATGGCTTCTGCATCCCTCCCATGAACTTTTGGAGCCGGTGACGATCAGCTAGGTGTCCGTGTCAACAGCAATAGAGGAAGAAACTTGGAATAGTTAAACAAGTCGGGCACATGCAGCATTTGAGTCTGGGGTGGAGGTGCTGAGAGGGGAGAGCACCTCCGGCCGAGAGACGGGACCCGAATCACTCACTGCAGTGGCCGTCTTAATTCACAGGGCTCTGGACAGGTGCAGCGCTGGTGGCGACATTAGTCAGTGTAATGCTGGCAGCTCGGGTACCTGAACCAGCCCCCACCGCGGGAACAGTTAGCCCCCCTTGCCACTGCTGATTTTTAACAGCTAATAGCAAAATCTACATCAACACCCGGAGCTGGCCGCGGGATCACGGAGTACCCAGCCCCACCCCCCTGCCGCGGAACACTGGCAGCACTCAGACCCCAACACCCCCCTCCAGACTCGGGTTATCCGCTGTCACCAAAGCGAGTAGAGCTGCGCCATCAACTCCGGACTGGCAAGGCTCCACCTATTTTTAAAGCCTGAGCCGGGCCACAGAACGATCAATCTGGCAGGCTAGGGATTGGATGCAGCGGAGTGCGTCCCACGTACCCGTCCATGTTTGAAATGCGAGTCCCCTGTCATCAAAGCGGAGTAAAATACGCGTTTTTGCAAAACCTGCCCTATCTTCCAGCACTTTAGACCGGGTGGTATTCAGTTACTCGATCCCTATCGGCAAAACAATAGGACGCCCATTGCTTTTTGAGTTTTGTCCAATTGGACAATGTTTAGAGATGTGAAGCCACTAAATGTGTAAACTGTTGGGCGCGCTGCCAACAAGGTGTGAACAAAGCCAGACTTCGCAAAATTTCTGCTAGTCACCCCAGGAGAATGTAAACAGACATATTGGGGTCGATTCAATTCGACAACAGATAAATAGCGCCGGGAATTAGCTCCCGACTCTGTTCAACTCGTCTAGTTACCTGCAATTGTCGTAAATTCTTCTCTCAACCCTGGGGGGGGGGAGGCGCAGTTGGCGCAAGGCTGATTCTGTCAGGAATCTGCATCGCCATGGGTAGTTAAGTTGGAGAATGCCCGTTCTCCTGACAAAACTACCTGTTAAGTCAGCGTGAACAGACATTCGCCGACTTAACTTTAGCTGAATTGAATAGTGTCGGGAGCTAATTCCTGGGGCTATTCATCTGTTGCTGAATTGAATCGACCCCATTGGGTGCACTTAGGGGTCGATTCTATTCGGCAACTAATGAATAGCGCCGGGAATTAGCTCCCGACGCTATTCAATTCAGCAACTAATTACCTGCAATTGTCGGGAATTCTTCTCTCATCCCCGGGGGATGAGAAGAGAAACCCGACAAAAGTGCTGCCTCGTGCCGGGGAGTTAAGTCTTCTCCCGACAAAACTACCTGTTTTGTCGGCGAGAACGGGCCATCGCCGACGTAACTAGTTGCTGAATTGAATAGCGTCGGGAGCTAATTCCCGGCGCTATTCATTAGTTGCCGAATAGAATCAACCCTTTAGTGTGCTTTTGAAGTAGATGTCTTATTTCACACTTCCTTTCACTGTCATGACTAGCTGCCACATCTGTGCCCTCTTGTTTGGTAGATTTGTATGCTTTATGCCTTTTTTTTTTTTTTTTTTTTTTTTTTTACGCTGGATTGTTTGCTGATGTATCTAGGGGTAACCATTCCGATTAGTAGCACTTAGGGGTCAATTCTATTTGGCAACTAAAGAATAGCGCCGGGAATTAGCTCCCGACGCTATTCAATTCAGCTAAAGTTAAGTCGGCGATGTCCCGTTCTCGCCGACTTAACAGGTAGTTTTGTCAGGAGAACGGGCATTCTCCAACTTAACTACCCGGCGCGAGGCTGATACCCGTCAGAATCAGCCTCGCGCCGGCCGCGAGGCAGCACTTTTGTCGGGTTTATTCTCTCATCCCCCGGGGATGAGAGAAGAATTCCCGACAATTGCGGGCAACTAGTAGCAGAATTGAATAGCGTCAGGAGCTAATTCCCGGCGCTATTCTTTAGTTGCCGAATAGAATTGACCCCATAGTGTGATGAGATGTGAGTGGTATTTCTGCATTCTACTGCGTAGTTGAGTGTTGTCATAAACCATCCTGTGGATGTCTTACTGCTATTATTGGGGTCGATTTAATTCACTGACTTGAATAGCACCAGGAGTTGGCTCCCGTCGCTATTCAATTCAGCTCAAGTTAAGTCTGCGAAGGCCTGTTCTCCTGGGCATAACAGGTTGAATTGACGGGAGAGCGGGCATTCTCTGACTTAAATCCCTGCCGCAATGCTGATTCCTGACAATCAGCCTCGCGGCAGTACCTTTGTCAGATTTCTTCTCATCCCCCGAGGGTGAGAGAAGAATTCCCGACAATTGAGGAGCACTTGTCTCTGTATTGAATAGCGCCGGGAGCTAATTCCCGGCGCTATTTAATGGTCAGTAAATTGAATCGACCCCATTGGGGTTGATTCAGTTCGGCAACTTATGAATAGTGCCGGGAATTGGCTCCCGACGCTATTCAATTCAGCTGCTAGTGACCCGCAATTGTCAGGAATTCTTCTTTCATCCCCGGGGGATGAGAGAAGAAACCCGACAAGTGCTGCCTCGCGGCCGGCGCTAGGCTGATTCTGTCTGTTAAGTCGGAGAATGCCCATTCTCCTGACAATTCAACCTGTTTAGTCGGCGAGAACGGGACATCGCTGACTTAACTGGAGCTGAATTGAATAACGTCGGGAGCTAATTCCCGGCGCTATTCATAAGTTGCCGAATTGAATCGACCCCATTGAATTCTATAATGAAGAGAGCAGATGACTTTGTATGGGCTAGTGGAAACCGATCCCCTTGAATATTACATATACCACTTCTCCTATTCTCTCTTGCCCTGAAAAAACCACTTCCACATACAATGTATCCCTTACTTCTGCTCTTGACTCTGTTGCTCCACCAACCACTATTCACCCTCGCAAATTAACACCAACCCTGGCACACCAAATGCACCAGATATCTGCAAAAAAGCTCTCATACTGCCGAGCGACACTGAAGGAAATCACGATCTAAGGCAGACTTCCTCCATTTCAAACTTATGCGCTCATCCTTCAGTGCTGCCCTTTCTCTTGCTAAACAGTCATACTTCAAGAACCTCCTCTCCTCCCAGTCTTCCAACCCCCGGCGTCTCTTTGCCACTCAACTCACTCCTCTGCCCACCTCCACCTCATCTCCCTTCCCCACACTGCTCTTGACTTTGCCACTTCTTCACATCCAAAATTGGCTCCATACGTCAGGACATCACACCAGACCATCGGTAACCAGCCTTCTCCCATCCCTTACCAACTCTCCCCTCGCACCAACTCTGACATCTTTCTCCCATGCATCTGGAGAGGAAGTCATGGCCCTCATTCATTCCTGTCCCCTCACCACCTCCCCACTTGACCCTATCCCCTCCCGCCTCCTCCGCTACCTCTCTCCTTCTGCTTGTTCCCATCTTTCCCACCATCTCAATTTCTCCCTCTCATCATGCACTGCCCCCTCTGCCTTCAAGCATGCACTCATCTCTCCTATTTAAAACAAAAACCTACCCTTGATCCAAACACTCCAACTACCGACCCATCTCTCCTCCCTTTTGCCTCCAAACTCCTTGAGTGTATTTTCTACAACCGCCTTACTTCCTTTCTTTCCTCACACTCACTGCTTTACCCATTCCAGTCTGGCTTCCGTCCTCTCCACTCCACTGAAACTGCCCTTACAAAAGTATGCAATAACCTCCATGCTGCTAAATCTAAGGTACACTACTCTCTACTTATTCTACTGATCTCTCTGCTGCTTTTGACACTGTGGACCATCCTCCTACTGCAAATCCTTCACGCCATTGGTCTGCGTGACACTGCCCTCTCTTGGCTGTCTTCCTACCTTTTCTGACCGTTCATTCTCTGTCTCCTCTCATGACTCCACCTCCCCCTCGCTTCCACTAACTGTAGGGGTACCCCAAGGTTCTGTCCTCGGTCCTCTTCTCTTTTCTCTATACGTCCTCACTAGGTAAGCTCATTAGTTCTTTTGGTTTCCAATATCGTCTCTATGCTGATGACACTCAAATCTTTCCTCTCCAGAGCTCTCCCCTGCTCTCCTCACTCGTATCTCCAACTGTCTCTCTGCTACCTCTTCCTGGATGTCCCAGCGCTTTCTTAAACATAACATGTCTAAGACCTAGCTGATCATCTTCCCTCCCTCCCGCATAACCTCACCTCCTACAATCTCATTATCTATTGATGGCACTAATATCTCCTCTAGCCCCCAAGTGTGCTGTCTTGGAGTAATCCTTGACTCATCCCTCTCCTTCAAACCACACATTCAGCACTTCTCACAAACCTGCCGTTTTCATCTAAAAAATATTTCCAGGATCAGACCCTTTCTGACCCAGGATGCTACTAAGACTCTTATCCACTCACTGGTCATCTCCAGACTGGACTACTGTAATCTCCTGACTGGCATTCCTGACAAATGCCTCTCTCCACTCCAATCTATCCTCAATGCTGCTGCCTGGCTCGTCTTCCTCACCAAACGCACTACGTCCACCTCTCCTCTTACTAGACCTTCACTGGCTCCCCTTTCAGAATCCATTTCAAGCTTTTCACACTTGCTTACAAAGCCCTCACCCACTCCTCTCCCATCTACATCTCTGACCTTATCTCCCTTTACACTTCCACCCGTCTTAGCTCTGCTAATGCACACTGGGGTCGATTCTATTCGGCAACTAATGAATAGCGCCGGGAATTAGCTCCCGACGCTATTCAATTCAGCAACTAGTTACCTGCAATTGTCGGGAATTCTTCTCTCATCCCCGGGGGATGAGAAGAGAAACCCGACAAAAGTGCTGCCTCGCGGCCGGCGCGAGGCTGATTCTGTCGGGAATCAGCCTCTCGCCGGGGAGTTAAGTCGGAGAATGCCCGTTCTCCCGACAAAACTACCTGTTTTGTCGGCGAGAACGGGCCATCGCCGACGTAACTAGTTGCTGAATTGAATAGCGTCGGGAGCTAATTCCCGGCGCTATTCATTAGTTGCCGAATAGAATCGACCCCACTGACTCTCCTGCCTACGGATTACTTCCTCCCACTCCTACCTCCAGGATTTCTCTAACGTCCTAGTGGATGCTGGGGACTCTGTAAGGATCATGGGGATAGACGGGCTCTGCAGGAGACATGGGCACTTTAAGAAAGAATTTAGGTTCTGGTGTGCACTGGCTCCTCCCTCTATGCTCCTCCAGACCTCAGTTTGATACTGTGCCCAGACAAGCTGGGTGCTTTTCAGTGAGCTCTCCTGAGTTTGCTGAGAGAAAGTATTTTGTTAGGTTTTTTATTTTCAGGGAGCTCTGCTGGAAACAGACTCCCTGCTTCGTGGGACGGAAGGGAGAGAAGCAGCCCTACTCTCTGAAGCTAGGTCCTGCTTCTTAGGCTACTGGACACCATTTGCTCCAGAGGGATCGGTACGCAGGATCTCACCCTCAGTCTGGTCCCAGAGCCACGCCGCCGCCCCCCTCGCAGAGCTGGAAGACAGAAGCTGGGTGGGTATGAGAAGCAAAGAAGACTTCACAGGCGGCAGAAGACTCCGTGCAGGGTCCCAACCCGTGCCTGACCCCATGGCGCAGAGGCCGTCAGGGTCTCAGAAGCGCCCACTATCCCAAATTTACGCAGATACCGACATGGATTCTGACTCCAATGTCTATTACGATGATGCAAAGATACAGCCAAAATTGTCTAAATCCATCAGTTATGTGATTATAGCAATTAAGGATGTATTGCACATCACAGAGTAAACCTTAGTCCCTGACAAGAGGGTGCATATGTATGGGGAAAAGAAGCCGGAGGTAACCTTTCCCCCCTCACACGAACTAAATGAGTTATGTGAAAATGCTTGGGATTCTCCAGATAAAAAAACTGCAGATTTCCAAAAGGATTCTTATGGCGTATCCTTTCCTGCCAACGGACAGGTTACACTGGGAATCCTCCCCTAGGGTGGACAAAGCTTTAACACACTTATCCAAGAAGGTAGCCCTGCCGTCACAGGATACGGCTACCCTCAAAGATACTGCGGATTGCAAACAGGAGGTTACCCGGAAGTCCATTTATACACATTCAGGTACCTTACTGAGGCCGGCGATCGCGTCGGCCTGGGTGTGTAGTGCTGTAGCAGCATGGACGGGTACCTTATCTGAGGAAATTGATACCTTAGACATGGATACTATATTGTTGACCCTGGGGCATATTGAAGACGCTGTCCTATATATGAGAGATGCTCAAATAGACATTAGTCTACTGGGTTCTAGAATTAATGCTATGTCGATATCTGCCAGAAGGGTCCTGTGGACTCTGCAATGGACAGGTGATGCCGACTCAAAAAGGCATATGGAGGTTTTACCTTACAAGGGTGAGGAATTGTTTGGGGAGGGTCTCTTGGACCTGGTCTCCACAGCTACAGCTGTGGAGACCATATATTTCCTCACAGCCTAAGAGCACCGTATTATCAAATGCAGTCCTTTCGATCACAAAGAAACAAAGTCCGAGGTGCGTCCTTTCTTGCCAGGGGCACAGGAAAGAAGCTGCACAACACAGCTAGTTCCCAGGAACAGAAGTCCTCCCCGGCCTCTACAAAATCCACGGCATGACGCTGGGGCTCCACAGGCGGAGCTAGGCCTGGTGGGGGCATGTCTTCGAAATTTCAGCCACAAGTGAGTTCACACTCAGTTGGATCCCTGGGCAATAGAAATTGTCTCAGGGATACAAGCTGGAATTCGAAGAGATGCCCCCTCACTGATACCTCAAATCGGCCCTACCAGCTTCCCCCCACTAGAGGGAGATAGTGTTAACTGCAATTCACAAATTGTATCAACAGGTGGTGGTCAAGGTTCCCCTTCAACAGGGAAGGGGTTATTCGACCATGTTTGTAGTCCCGAAATTCAGTAGTTCGGTCAGACCCATACTGAATTTAAAATCCCTGAACATATACCTGAAAAGGTTCAAGTTCAAGATGGAATTGCTGAGTGCGGTCATCGCAAGCCTGGAAGGGGGGGATTTTATGGTGTCTCTGGACATAAAGGATGCATACCTCCATGTCCCCATTTATCCACCTCATCAGGCGTACCTCAATTTGTGGTACAGGATTGTCATTACCAATTTTAGACGTTGCCGTTTGGTCTCTCCACAGCAGAGGTTATTTACCAAGGTAATGGCGGAAATGATGGTACTCCTGCAGAAGCAAGGGGTCACCTTTATCCCGTACTTGGACGATCTCCTCATAAAAGCGAGATCAAGAGAGCAGTTGCTGAACAGCGTAGCACTTTCTCTGGAAGTATTACGGCAGCACGGCTGGATTCTAAATAGTCCAAAGTCGCAGCTGGTTCCTACGACTCGTCTGCCTTTCCTGGGCATGATTCTGGACACAGACCAGAAAAGGGTTTATCTCCCGATAGAGAGAGCTCAGGAACTTATGACACTGGTCAGGAACCTATTAAAACCAAAACATGTGTCGGTGCATCACTGCACTCAAGTCCTGCGAAAGATGGTGGCATCATACGTGGCCATTCCCTTCGGCAGGTTCCATGCGAGGACCTTTCAATGGGACTTACTAGACAAGTGGTCCGGATCACATCTTCAGATGCATCTGTTAACCACCCTATCCCCCAGGGCCAGGGTGTCACTCCTGTGGTAGCTGCAGAGTGCTCACCTTCTCGAGGGCCGCAGATTCGGCATTCAGGACTGGGTCCTGGTGACCACTGACGCAAGCCTCCGAGGTTGGGGAGCAATCGCACAGGGAAGAAATTTCCAAGGTCTGTGGTCAAGTCAAGAGACTTGCCTTCACATCAACATCCTGGAACTAAGGGCCATATACAACGCCCTACGTCAAGCTGAGAACCTGCTTCGCGACCAACCGGTTCTGATTCAGTCAGACATCACCGCAGTGGCTCATGTAAACCGACAAGGTGGCACAAGGAGTAGAGTAGAGTGGCGATGGCGGAAGCCACCAGAATTCTTCGCTGAGCGGAGAATCACATAAGCGCACTGTTCATCCCGGGAGTTGACAACTGGGAAGAAGACTTCCTCAGCAGACACGACCTCCACCTGGGAGAGTGGGGACTTCATCAGGAAGTCTTCGCACAGATTACAAGTCGGTGGGAACTGCCACAGGTGGACTTGATGGCATCCCACCTCAACAAAAAGCTACAGAGGTATTGCGCCAGGTCAAGAGACCCTCAGGCGGTAGCTGTGGACGCCCTGGTGACACCATGGGTGTTCCAATAGGTCTATGCGTTTCCTCCTCTTCCTCTCATACCCAAGGTGCTGAGGATAATAAGAAAAAGGAGAGAGCAATCCTCATTGTTCCAGATTGGCCACGAAGGACTTGGTATCCAGATCTGCAAGAAATGCTCAGAGGACCCGTGGCCTCTTCCTCTAAGACAGGACCTGTTGCAACAGGGGCCTTGTCTGTTCCAAGACTTACCGCAGCTGCGTTTGACGGCATGAGGGTTGAACGCCGGATCCTAGCAGAGAAGGGCATTCCGGATGAGGTCATGCCTAAGCTAATAAAGGCTAGGAAGGACGTGACAGCTCAACCTTCTCACCGTATATGGCGAAAATGTTTCTTGGTGTGAGTACAGGAATGCTCCTACGGAGGAATTCCAGCTGGGCCGTTTCCTTCACTTCCTACAGTCCAGAGTGAATTTGGGCCTGAAATTGGGTTCCAGTAAGGTCCAGATTTCGGCCCTATCCATTTTCTTTCAAAAGGAGTTGGCTTCTCTACCTGAATTTCAGACGTTTGTAAAGGGAGTGCTGCATATTCAGCCTCCTTTTGTGCCTCCAGTAGCACCGTAGGATCTTAACGTGGTAAGTTTCCTGAAATCCCACTGGTTTGAACCACTTAAAACTGTGGAGTTGAAATATCTCACATGGAAGGTGGTCATGCTATTGGCCTTAGCTTCGGCTAGGCGTGTCAGAGTTGGCGGCTTTGTCACATAAAAGCCCCTATCTGGTTTTCCATATGGATAGAGCAGAATTGCGGACCCGTCCACAATTTCTGCCAAAAGTGGTTTCATCTTTTCATATAAACCAACCTATTGTGGTGCCTGTGGCTACTCGTGACTTGGAGCATTCCGAGTTGCTTGATGTCGTCAGGGCTTTGAAGGTTTATGTAGCCAGAACGGCTAGGGTCAGGAAAACAGTCGTTGTTTTATCCTGTATGCATCCAACAAGCTTGGTGCTCCTGCTTCAAAGCAAACTATTGCTCGCTGGATCTGTAACACGATTCAGCAGGCTCATTCTGCGGCTGGATTGCTGCTGACAAAATCCGTTAAGGCCCATTCCACTAGGAAGGTGGGCTCTTCTTGGGTGGCTGCCCGAGGGGTCTCGGCATTACAGCTTTGCCGAGCAGCTACTTGGTCAGGTTCGAACACTTTTGCTAAGTTCTACAAGTTTGATACCCTGGCTGAGGAGGACCTTGTGTTTGCTCATTCGGTGCTGCAGAGTCATCCGCACTCCCACCCATTTGGGAGCTTTGGTATAATCCCCATGGTCCTTACGGAGTCCCCAGCATCCACTAGGACGTTAGAGAAAATAAGATTTTACTTGTAAATCTATTTCTCGTAGTCCGTAGTGGATGCTGGGCGCCCGTCCCAAGTGCGGACTACTTCTGCAATACTTGTATATAGTAATTGCTTCATTAAGGGTTAAGTTATGGTTGCATCAGGGTTTGACCTGATGCTATTTGTCATACTGTTAACTGGTTTTTATCACATGTTATACGGTGTGATTGGTATGAATCTTGCCCTGGATTACCAAAATCCTTTCCTTGTACTGTCAGCTCTTCTGGGCACAGTTTCTCTAACTGAGGTCTGGAGGAAGGGCGTAGAGGGAGGAGCCAGTGCACACCAGAACCTAAATTCTTAAAGTGCCCATGTCTCCTGCGGAGCCTGTCTATCCCCATGGTCCTTACGGAGTCCCCAGCATCCACTACGGACTACGAGAAATAGATTTACCGGTAAGTAAAATCTTATTTTTTCACATGCTGCACCACTTCTCTGGAATTCCCTGTCTCTCCACCTCTTTACAAAACTTCAAACAGGCTCTCAAGACCCACTTCACCAAACCCAGCCAGATCTCACCCTAAACCTCTGTTCCACGCTCTCTATGTACCCCATCTGTCTACCCCTCCCCTTTAGAATGTAGGCTCTCACGAGCAGGGCCCTCTTCCCTCATGTGCTTATCCTTTTCTTACTTTAATATTCAACTGCACCAAATCCAGCAGTCTCCTGCCACCTGATACTTATTCCAGTGTCATCTGCTGATGTAGCTATGTTTATTTACCCTGTACATGTCCTATAATGTTAACTGTAAGTTGCTGTTTTCCTGCTTGATTATTTGTTTATGTACTCTGTAATTGGGTGCTGTGGAACCCTTGTGGCGCCATATAAATAAAGGAGGATAATACCCTTAAACTATATATTCTAAAGGCTTGTTTTTGTTAGAATGCTATTTGACTTGCATATATCTTGTGCAAATTCTGTTTTATCTTTTCAGGTACTTGAACGAACAGGTTATTGGACGGTTCTCAGTCAGATCCTTAGTTTCCAGCCTCACGGGCTCCTTATTATTTTTGGATTCAGACACAATCTTTTTTTCGGTAACATTTCACTCACTATAAAACCTGCTTTGCTGTGTCCGTTATATAACTGGTCCATTTGGGCAGCTCCCAGATCAAATCCTATTATCGCTGGTTTTTCTCCCATCATCCACTTGGGGACACTGGAGCATTACACTGTGCATTTGGAGTGATGGAGGACACTGGTACTTTAAGAATTAAAGTCTGAACTGGCTCCTCTGCCGCCATACCCCAGTATGCCTAGTGAGCTCAGTTTGGTTAAAGTGCCCTTCAGAGCCGGTGTCTTTCCTTCAGGGTGCTGTGCATCCTGTTCATTTTGATTTTTACGTTCTTCTTTTCCTGGGGCAGACTCCCTGCTACCGGAGTCCGCCTGCTACGTGGGTGACCTCCAGGGGACCTGCCATAGGGTTGTGTCCCGGTGTTTCTAGCGCAACCCATGCATTGGAGGTTAAGTAGCAGTAAGTAGGACCCGTTTTTGGATGAATCGCCAAAGCCGTGGTTAACCTCTGTCCAGGACATGGTGGGTGCCATAACGCTGGGACCAGGGGATGGGGCCAGCAACAGCTGCTACAGCCTGCTTCACCACTTTGGAGAATAAGTTACAGCAGCCCAGTCCTCTTTCTGAGCATGCAACTGCATGCAGGTAGAAGCTGCCAATAGCACCCGCATCAGCGGGAGCAGCCATTTTACACTGCTGCAATGGGACTCTCTACAGTGCAAACGGTAGTCACCTTTTGTAGTGCTCTGCTGCTTCAGGACTCAGGCTTGTATATACATTCCACAGCTATTAATTGCTATGTATTAAGGGTGGCTGCATGTGTGCTCTTTCGGTGTTTGGCAGTAGTATTGAACCTGACAACACTCTGTATAACATAGTTGTTTGGTAGTGGCAATCAGTCCCTGCCAACCATCTGTATATATCTGTACGTGTCTGAGAGTTACTGTATAAAAACTGCTGCTGGGTGACTGCAACTAGACCATTGAGGTCTTGGGTGCACTGACCACCACGGCCCTGCTGGTGTGAAATGTTATGGCCATTTATTTGCCTCCTCAGTTCTGAGACATTTTGTCGCACAACAGAATGCAGTAGCAACAGTTCCAAAGTCTGTGCAGCCAGATACTGAATCCAGGCAGAGGAGAACTATGTAGGTAGAGCATCACTGTTGCCTAGGACCGTTTCATGGGCCTGCCTGTGAATATATGGTTATACATTATCATGACCATGAGAATTTCTCTGCTGCAATTGCAGCCTGGCATCTGATATGTCAGGGTTGCTCTCCTCCTTTATTTGGCGTTGTTGTGTCTATTCCTGTGCGGATGGTACACCCTCAGTCTGTAATATGCTTCGAACCCTCTCTTTGGGGCTCTGCTAGAATGGGTGAGAAGTTTAAAGGATCCCTCACTTTCCCTCTAGGTCAGGAAGAATGAATCTAGAAGGGAATGCCGTTAAATTACCGGCTGTTGGGATCCTGGCGGTTAGGATACCAACGCCTGAATCCTGACAGCCTGGAAAATACTGGCGGTCGGGAACCTGGTCCCTGCCACCATTTGAGTGGGAATATAGTGTTGCGAGTGGAAACACTGCGCTGGCTGTCAGGTACCCGGCATCTGTCTCCTGACTACTGGGTTCCCATATCGATCCCATCTAGAACAGGTACTCGGACCCTAATGCTGATCTGGTATTCTACCTCATTTCACTAGGAATTAATCTTCCTTTTAAGTATGGGTGGCAGCAAAAGATTAGTTGCCATTTTTCTTAGGAAACTTCCATGCTAAACAGCTGTCAGTGCAACCTCTGGAGCTCCAGGTCCATTTTATCAGGTTTGCACCCATCAGAGTGGAAGCAGTCTTAAGATAGAAATAAAGGGTAAGAGTGTTTTTGTTGGTGCATGTAAGTATAATTAAAATAGAACATTTATTACATTAATTTAAAAGCATCAAACCACAAAATGAAGACAAAAAAAATTAAGACTCCACCACCACTGCCAATACTTAGCATAATACTCCAGTGTTCCCCTATGGAGTCCGATAAATGCATTTTTGTTACCAGTAAAATTCTGTGTTCACCTTCTATGAATTACCTGATGATGGACGGGTTCCAGTCTGAAGATCGACACTGTCTAGGTCGGCAGGGTTTCTAGGTTGACCTTGCCCGAAGCTCGCGAGCCATGCGAGGGGACACAGCACTAATTGGGGTTCCCGGTCACTCTAGAAAGGAAATGACACAAAAAAACCCCCCACCATGTCTACCTTTTGACATGTCGACCTTCCAACCCTGTCAGCCTAGTGACTATTGACCTATAGTGGACGCCCTAAATATTGTCGACCTAGACACTGTCGATCTAATGATCCACACCCTGATGGACACCTCTTATAAATGCTAAGTTGTGTAAATTTGAAATGCACACTACCTCTTAAAGTAGAACGAAAAAATAAATAAAAAATTGGCTATAAGCAAACTCCATTTTAATGTTACATGTCATGTTTAGCATTCCAGTAAATCTTGTCTTTGCCTTCCATCTTCCACTCTGATTATTATCTAGTCAACAACTCTTCAGTTACTAAAAAGTTTGGGGAACTGTTGTAACTTTTTTTATTTTTTTTGTCAGTGGTATCCCAACTTGTTTGACTAAAATCACTTGTTTTTCTACAGAATTGTTTGTTTTTTCTGATTTAAAGAAAATCTTTACAGTTAACACAAGTGTGTATATATACGTGTTGTGGGAATTTTATTTATTTTTTATTGGTGTTTTTTTCCCGAACCAGAGTCTAGTACTACAGTGTCCAAGTCGTTTTCACATCCACACTTAAGCCGAGATTTAAGAGATGACTTCCCGACACGACTCTTCAGGAATGGGTCTTCTCTCAGCCAATTCGTCCTTAAACCTACCATCCAGTCTTGGACGGATGAACCCAGGTTCCACCTCTAAGTTTAGTCATCAAGGCTCTCATGGCATGCGGTCTCCCAACTCTTCTCAAGGCTTGCCGCCTATATTTGGCCATGGTAACAGACCTGCTTCCCCTTCATCTCCTCGGCAGAGGATAAACCCTGATGAGACCAGTGAGGTTTTGGCCAGCTTTGGTCTTTCCTCCAGGGATTTGGTTGAATTGAGTCGCTACCCTGCGGAAAAGATCACTCCTAAAAATTTGCCGCAGATCATTCTGGATATTAAAAGGAAGAGGTCAGAAGATATGGCGCTAAAAAATTTGAGAGAGGGGCCTTCTCGCGAGCCATTGAGAGTTTCTAGTGATGACACAAGACCCTTCAGAAGAGATCATTTTAATGATCGCTCACCAGGTCTTGACAAGGTGGTTGACTTTGGCCGTGGGAGCCGTTCTGAAGATGCTGACTATCGCGATAGACTCGTGTTTGAGGGCCGGTTAAGAGAACGGGAGAGGCTTAGAGAAGAGCGTTTCCGATATGATGCGTCTTATCATAAAGTTGATGACTATAAACGCATGGGCTTCAGCCGGTCGCAAGAAAGATCTATGCATGAGAAGATCAGAGGAATGCCTTCCAATAGAAATATTGATGATTTCCATGGAGTGCCACCCAAAGGCTTTCCTTATCTCTGTTCTCTCTGTGATATAGAAATTATTTCGCATCAGGTGAGTTATTCCTAGCTCCATTTATCTGTTTGAATTCTCAAGTCTCATGATTGTATTTCACAAAACACTTAAAGTGGTTATTTCTGCCTTTTTAAGAAAATCAAATTACTAATTTTCTTCAGTCAAGCTTTGGTGTGTACAAAAAAATGATACTTTTTCACATACTTTATCATCTGCCAGGTAACGGTTCTTTGTCACAAACCTCTATCCCCAGACTTCCTTTCATGTCTCTCCTTCTGACTCCCAAATAATGCAGTTATTTTTTATACTTCAGAAACCTTTTATGTACAGGCATTTCATACAGGCCTTCATGCTGCAGTCATGTTGCTAATGAGATGTTGAGATTTTGGAAGCAAGCTTTGAACTAGGATATACAGAATCTTTAAATACATGTAAACAATCCTGTACGGATTGCAATCTGACTAAATTTATACTGTTGCATAGCCAGTACTTTCTAAACAATGCAAGGCTAGGTAAATCCAAGGTACCACATGGCGAAGATACTTAAAACGAACCCTTTTTATTTTCTCCCAGTTCCTGGGTACATCTCTACACCTTTAATATGCCTCTTAAAATCAATTGACTGCTTATCCAACATCGCTCTAGCTTTATCCACTTAGGTGACCCACTTACTGGAAACTATCCAATCTAATTTGTATAGAAGGTTCAAGTCTAAGAGCTAAACCAACCCAGATAGAGCGCATGGTTTTTTTTTTTTTTTAACTAAAGCTAAAGAAATATAAGACCCTGCAGGAGCCAAATAATGATGGCTGCTTTTAGGAATGGTGTGTTTCAGATATTAATAGCTTCAGATGGGTCACACTTTCTTGGGTGGTTTTTTTTTTTTTTTTTTTCTTCTTTTTATGGAAACTTTGACTGGTAATTAACAGTTTTACTTTGAAACCAGTTTTCAACATATTCTGAGATCTGATATTCGCCCCTACCGGTCTGCTCGTTTAGGCAGAAGTGGAACACCATCATAGCTGGTTGCCTGTGGGGTGTTTTTTTTTTTTGTTTTTTGTTTTTTTTAATCAAGGGGGGGGGGGGGTGGATAGAGACTGTTCCCTTTTTGATATAAGCTATTTTGAAGCCTTCACGCTATGACTTAACCATGGTTGCTTTCCTTGATCAGGCAGTGCGATTCATCTTGGAATGTGTTTTAGCCTAGCAAAGTGCAATGTTTGACCTATGGCAGAAACACAACAAGGCTTATTACCTGTAATAGTTTCTCAAGGGAAGTCTGCCATGAATAGGTTTGGAGGCCTGGACTTTTGGCCCCTGGCTTACTTGTTGAACAGTGTACCCATGAGTGACATGTATATGTTCAGTGATCTGTGATGCTAATTTTTTCTGTTCTTGCAGAATTGGGATGACCATGTTCAGGGTCGGGCACATTGTAGACAACGCCTCCAGCTGCTTGAAATGTATGTTGAGTTTTTTTGCATGCTTTAATATATCCAATTTCAAAATGTATTAAGTTGGTTTATATGGATGCAAGCACTCCAAGTTGGGGGGGCTGTTATCCATGCAGTGTGCTGCAGCTATGGCCTGCTGGGTATACTGCAACAGAAGTGTAGAGAACTGCTGCTCCCTGAGTAGCTGCAGTCTGGAAGTACAGAGTGCTACTCGACTCCCAAAGTAATGGGAAACAACAAGAAAACAGTGTACCCCTGTGTTCCCCTTAAAAGATCCTAAGTAAATTAGGAATGCAGTAAGTAGGATTAAGTCTATGGATCAAACCTAAGATATTTGTTTGTAAAACCAATGTAATGTCCATGTAGGACTGATGGGTAATTAGTCCTGTGTTGCAGATTGTGGGGGGGGAAACTGAAGTCAACCAACCGATGTGGCATGAAAGATTGAGTCCATCCATGTGAATCGATCAGTCACTGGTGGGAGTAGCTTTCTCGTATCCAATCCTCCCAAGCGATTCTTAAAAAATGCGTAGGTAGTCCTCTGCTGAATGGTGGTTAAACATCTGGTATCTCTCAAAGGCAAATAGAGAACTAACAACTGCAACACAGGACTAATTACCCATCATTCCTACATGGACATTACGTTTGTTTTATAAAATAATTATTTCTTACAGTTGAGCCATGGATTTACTCTTACTTACTGCATTCCTAATTTACTTAGGATCTTTTAAGGGGAACATAGGGGTGGCGCAGTAGTCTGTTGTACCCTTTCTTGTAGCTGTGTATACTAGTCCCTTACAGTAGTGACAACAAAAACTTGTAACAGTGGACGTGATGTCTGTGCAGAGTTGCAAATCATGCACTAAAAAGTCTAAGTATGAGAATATAGTTCAATGGTAGCCAACCCTGGTCCTCGAGAGCTACCAACAGGTCGCGTTTTCCAGCTCACCTAGCAGGTGCACAGGTGTAGTCATTACTCAGGCACATTTTAAACTTTTTCTCTGACGTCCTAGTGGATGCTGGGAACTCCGTAAGGACCATGGGGAATAGACTGCTCCGCAGGAGACTGGGCACATCTAAAGAGAGATTTAGGACTATATGGTGTGCACTGGCTCCTCCCCCTATGACCTTCCTCCAAGCCTCAGATTTCTGTGCCTGGCTGAGCTGGATGCACACTAGGGGCTCTCCTGAGCTCCTAGAAGAAAGTATAATTTAGGTTTTTTATTTTACAGTGAGACCTGCTGGTAACAGGCTCACTGCACCGAGGGACTAAGGGGAGAAGAAGCAAACCTACCTAAGTGGTGGTAGCTTGGGCTTCTTAGGCTACTGGACACCATTAGCTCCAGAGGGATCGCACACAGGACCCGACCTCGTCGTCCGTTCCCGGAGCCGCGCCGCCGTCCCCTGTACAGAGCCAGAAGCAAGAAGGTCCAGAAAATCGGCGGCTGAAGACTTCGGTCTTCCCCAAGGTAGCGCACAGCACTGCAGCTGTGCGCCATTGCTCCTCATGCACACCACACACTGCGGTCACTGATGAGTGCAGGGCGCTGGGGGGGGCGCCCTGAGCAGCAATAAATAACACCTTGGCTGGCAAACTGACACCATATATAGCCCCAGAGGCTATATAGGTGTATATTAACCCCTGCCAGAAATTTAAATAGCGGGAGAAAGCCCGCTGAAAAAGGGGCGGAGCCATCTCCCTCAGCACACTGGCGCCATTTTCCCTCACAGCTCCGCTGGAAGGATCGCTCCCTGGCTCTCCCCTGCAGTCCTGCACTACAGAAAGGGTAAAAAAAGAGAGGGGGGGGCACAAATTTAGGCGCAGTATACATACATACATGCAGCTATAAGGGGAAAACACTCTCTATAGGTGATATCCCTGTGGTATATAGCTCTCTGGTGTGTGCTGGCATACTCTCCCTCTGTCTCCCCAAAGGGCTTTGTGGGGTCCTGTCCTCTGTCAGAACATTCCCTGTGTGTGTGCTGTCGGTACCGCTGTGTCGACATGTATGATGAGGAAAATGATGTGGAGGCAGAGAAAATGCCTGTAAGTGTGTTGTCACCCCCTGAGGGGTCGACACCTGTGTGGAAGGAATTACATGAGTGTCAGCTCCTTACATAAAAGGTTTGACGACATAGGACAGCCGGCTACTCAGCTTGTGACTGTTCCAGCGTCTCAAATGTCATCAGGGGCTTTAAAACGCCCGCTACCTCAGATGGCAGACACAGATGTCGACATGGATACTGACTCCAGTGTCGACGACGATGAGACTAGTGTACCCTCCAATAGGTCCACCCGTTACATGATTGAGGCAATAAAATGTATTACACTTCTGATAGTACCCCAGGTACCACAAAAAAGGGTATTATGTTCGGTGAGAACTACCAGTAGTTTTTCCTGCATCTGAGGAATTAAATGAGGTGTGTGAGGAAGCCTGGACTTCCCCGATAAGAAATTGATAATTTCTAAACGGTTGTTGGCAGCGTACCCTTTCCCGCCAGAGGATAGGTCACGTTGGGAAACATCCCCTAGGGTAGATAAAGCGCTTACACGTTTATCAAAACAGGTGGCACTACAGTCTCCAGATACGGCCGCCCTAAAGGATCCTGCTGATAGAAAGCAGGAAGCTACCCTAAAAGCTATATATACACACACGGGCATTATATTGCGACCAGCGATTGCATCAGCATGGATGTGCAGTGCTGCTGCTGCGTGGTCAGATTCCCTGTCGGATAATATTGATACCCTGGATAGGGACAATATTTTGCTGACAGAACATATAAAAGACGCTGTCTTATAGATGCGTGATGCACATAGGGATATTTGCCGGCTGGCATCAAAAATAAGCGCAATGTCCATTGCTGCCAGAAGGGGGTTATGGACTCGGCAGTGGTCAGGTGATGCCGATTCAAAAAGGCACATGGAAGTTTTACCTTATAAGGGGGTGGAACTGTTTGGGGATGGTCTTTCAGACCTCGTTTCCACAGCTACGGCTGGGAAATCAACATTTTTGCCACAGGCTACCCCACAGCAAAAGAGAGCACCGTATTATCAAGTACAGTCCTTTCGGCCCCAAAAACACGAGAGGGCTCGAGGCGCATCCTTTCTGCCGAGAGGCAAAGGTAGAGGGAAAAAGCTGCAGCATACAGCCAGTTCCCAAGAGCAAAAGTCCTCCCCCGCGTCCGGTAAGTCCACAGCATGACGCTGGGGCTTCACAGGCGGACCCGGGTACGGTGGGGGCCCGTCCCAGAAATTTCAGCACACAGTGGGCTCTCATAGGTGGATCCCTGGACCCTTCAAGTAGTATCTCGGGGGTACAGGCTGGAATTTGAGACGTCCCCCTCCCCCCGCCGTTTTCTAAAATCTGCCTTACCAGCAACTCCCTCTGCCAGGGAGGCAGTGTTGGTGGCTATCCAAAAACTGTATTGACAGCAAGTGATTGTCAAGGTACCCCTCCTTCAGCAAGGAAAGGGTTGTTATTCCACAATGTTTGTGGTACCGAAACCGGACGGTTCGGTGAGGCCCATCTTAAATTTAAAATCCTTGAACACTTTTATATCAAAAGGCTCAAGATGGAATCGCTCAGGGCGGTTATTGCGAGCCTGGACGAGGGGGATTACATGGTCTCCCTGGACATCAAGGATGTGTACCTGCACGTCCCCATTTACCCCTCTCACCAGGAGTACCTCAGATTTGTGGTACAGGACTGTCACTATCAGTTCCAGACGCTGCCATTTGGGTTATCCACGGCACCGAGGGTCTTTACCAAGGTAATGGCCGAAATTATGATACTCCTTCGCAAGAAGGGAGTTTTAATTATCCCGTACTTGGACGATCTCCTGATAAAGGCGAGGTCCAAGGAACAGTTGGTAGTGGGGGTAGCACTTTCTCGGGAAGTGCTACAACAGCACGGCTGGATTCTCAATATTCCAAAGTCACAGCTGGTCCCGACGACACGTCTTCTGTTCCTGGGAATGATTCTGGACAGACCAGAAAAGTGTTTCTTCCATTGGAAAAAGCCGAGGAGTTGTCATCTCTAGTCAGAGACCTCCTAAAACCGGGACAGGTGTCTGTACATCAATGCACACGAGTCCTGGGAAAAATGGTAGCTTCGTACAAAGCAATTCCATTCGGAAGGTTCCACGCAAGGACTTTCCAGTGGGACCTGTTGGACAAATGGTCCGGGTCCCATCTCCAGATGCAACAGCGGATAACCCTGTCTGCAAGGACCAGGGTGTCGCTGCTGTGGTGGCTGCAGAGGGCTCATCTACTAGAGGGCTGCAGATTCAGAATACAGGACTGGGTCCTGGTGACCACGGATGCCAGCCTTCGGGGCTGGGGGGCAGTCACACAGGGAAGAAATTTCCAAGGACTGTGGTCAAATCAGGAGATCTCGCTTCACATAAATATTCTAGAGCTGAGGGCCATTTACAATGCCCTAAGCCAAGCAAGGCCCCTGCTTCAGAACCAGCCGGTACTGATCCAATCAGACAACATCACGGCAGTCGCCCATGTAAACAGACAGGGCGGCACAAGAAGCAGGAGGGCTATGGCAGAAGCCACAAGGATTCTCCGATGGGCGGAAAATCATGTGTTGGCACTGACAGCAGTGTTCATTCCGGGAGTGGACAACTGGGAAGCAGACTTCCTCAGCAGGCACGACCTCCACCCGGGAGAATGGGGACTTCATCCAGAAGTCTTCCAAATGCTGGTAAACCGGTGGGAAAGACCACAGGTGGATATGATGGCGTCCCGCCTCAACAAAAAGCTAAAAATATATTGCCCCAGGTCAAGGGACCCTCAGGCGATCGCTGTGGACGCTCTAGTAACACCATGGGTGTACCAGTCGGTTTGTGTTTCCTCCTCTGCCTCTCATTCCCAAGGTACTGAGAATAATACTGCATTTGGTGAAAATATGTTGCTTGGTGTGAGGCCAGGAAGGCCCCAACGGAGGAATTTCAACTGGGTCGATTCCTGCATTTCCTGCAAGCAGGGGTGACGTTGGGCCTCAAATTGGGGTCCATTAAGGTCCAGATTTCGGCCCTGTCGATTTTCTTCCAGAAAGAACTGGCTTCCCTGCCTGAAGTTCAGACTTTTGTCAAGGGAGTTCTGCATATTCAGCCTCCTTTTGTGCCCCCAGTGGCACCTTGGGATCTCAATGTGATTTTGGAGTTCCTGAAATCACATTGGTTTGAACCACTTAAGACTGTGGATTTGAAATCTCACGTGGAAAGTGGTCATGCTGTTGGCCCTGGCTTCGGCCAGGCGTGTGTCAGAATTGGCGGCTTTGTTCTATAAAAGCCCTTATCTGATTTTCCATATGGATAGGGCAGAATTGAGGACTCGTCGTCAGTTTCTCCCGAAGGTGGTATCAGCGTTTCACTTGAACCAGCCTATTGTGGTGCCTGCGGCTACTGGGAACTTGGAGGATTCCAAGTTACTGGACGTAGTCAGGGCCCTGAAAATTTATGTTTCCAGGACGGCTGGAGTCGGGAAACTGACTCGCTGTTTATCCTGTATGCACCCAACATACTGGGTGCTCCTGCTTCTAAGCAGACTATCGCGCGCTGGATTTGTAGCACTATTCAGCTGGCGCATTCTGCGGTGGGACTACCGCAGCCTAAATCTGTAAAAGACCATTCCACAAGGAAGGTGGGCTCATCTTGGGCGGCTGCCCGAGGGGTCTCTGCTTTACAACTTTGCCAAGCTGCTACTTGGTCAGGGGCAAACGCGTTTGCAAAATTCTACAAATTTGATACCCTGGCTGAGGAGGACCTGGAGTCTCTCATTCGGTGTTGCAGAGTCATCCGCACTCTCCCGCCCATTTGGGAGCTTTGGTATAATCCCCATGGTCCTTACGGAGTTCCCAGCATCCACTAGGACGTCAGAGAAAATAAGAATTTACTCACCGGTAATTCTATTTCTCGTAGTCCGTAGTGGATGCTGGGCGCCCATCCCAAGTGCGGATTGTCTGCAATACTTGTAAATAGTTATTGTTACACAAATCGGGTTATTGCGAGCCATCTGTTCAGAGGCTCCTTTTGTTATCATACTGTTAACCGGGGTTCCTATCACGAGTTATACGGTGTGGCTGGTATGAGTCTTACCCGGGATTCAAAATCCTTCCTTATTGTGTCAGCTCTTCCGGGCAGTGTCCTAACAGGCTTGGAGGAGGGTCATAGGGGGAGGAGCCAGTGCACACCAGATTGGGCACATCTAAAGAGAGATTTAGGACTGTCTCCTGCGGAGCCGTCTATTGCCCATGGTCCTTACGGAGTTCCCAGCATCCACTACAGACTACGAGAAATAGAATTACCGGTGAGTAAATTCTTTATTTATTTTTTTCAGGTCTCCTCACAGAATTGCATGTTAACTGTTGGTAGCTCTTGAGGGCCAGGGTTGGCTATCCCTGATATTCCTATATAATGTTTACGCATTATTTGTCCCCATCACTTGTTTTTACAGAGGAAAACATTGGACGGTGGATCAACTGTATATCAAAATAATGAACTAAATGTTACTAAAACATTTACATCTGTCACCTCTTGTTTTTAAGATGAAATTTTTGGGTATGGGTCGTTTTGTCAACCCAACTTAAGTCGACATTGGCACTAGGTCGACATGAGTTTTTGGGGTCGTTTTCTCCATAAAGTGACAGGGAACTCCAATTAGTGCACCGTGCAAGGTTACCGTTCTAATAGTCCACATGGATTGTTAATATGACAAATAAAAAAATGGAAGAGAAATGTGAAACTGGTGTCGACCTAAAGACCATATCCCTCCACTTTTTTAAACTGCTCTCTTGCCTTATTATGGTGTCGTGACAGATTCTGTGTGACCAGCTTGCATTCTCCTAGGTAACAGATGCTTTAGACCGCAGAATGATAGTTGTGTACACATAGCGATGTGGTGTCCAGTTGAATCAAACAATTCAAAAATGCTGGTATAACTTCTAAACCTAGTACATCATATGGAATTGAGTTTTAATTGCCTCTTAAGTTATTCCTCTACTGCTAATCCCCACAGCCAAAATAGACATACGATGCTCTCTCAATCAGTTTGTTAAATGCAAATCCCTGGTAAATGCTCTGTAACAAGTCCGGCAGTGAATTGGCCACTTGGATCTTTGCTCTGCATGTGGCCAAATAAAACCATTGTGTTATCGATCCAGATTTCAGAAAGTCAAGTTAGTAGTCATGGTAGCTGTGTGTAAACCTGGTGCAATTCTAGTACAGTGATGAGTGGGTGCTTGCGTGTACGCTGTGTTCTTCTGTGAAAGAGTACAGCATGCCAGAGAAGAATCCGCTATTTATTTCGCCTGTGTCTAACATCTTCCTTTCTATATAATCTCACTGACCAAATGTGTGGATTTTTTTTTTTTTTTTTTTCCCCCCGGTTTAGATATCCAGACTGGACTGGACCTGTACTGTAAGTATGAACATGGCAATTCATCAAACCTCTAATTACCTGAGCAGACATGTACCATCTTAATTATTATCTGCCTTTAACAATCATCATTTTAATGTTGAAAGATAGAGATCTATCTTATTGTGAATGTACCAAGGAATAGCGCCCAACTCCACCACTACTGCAGTAAATCTGCCGGTCCGTATGAAGACTCCCACTGATGGCGTCGCCATCAGTCGCTTGTTGCAAGTTGCAAAACACAAATTCCATAGCTTTCTTAGTAAGGCGAGCAGCAAAGACCAAAAAGGACATATAGCAAAAACAGTAATCCTAAACGAGTTATAAGCTCGTCAGCAAGAGACATTAACCAGTAAAGATGACTGGGTATTCAATTAAATGTTTTTTTTTGCCTAGGCGAAAAATGGCACTTTTGCAATTTTTCAGGGCTAATGTGGATCCGCCCTATTCATTAGCATGGCCAATTTTTAGCTTTGGGGGGATGCATGCATGCAGTCTCGGCATGGACAGTGTTTGATTATACAAAAAAAATCAGTATAATAGAGAGGCCACTGTTCTGCCACTGAGATTTTTTTGGTGTCCACGTGTTTTCCACTGTAGATGGAACCTATTCTTTGTCTTTGAGGGCACACCAATAAACGTCACCACCTCCTCCTGGCAATGGTCATGCTCTCTGCCAGAAACAATGGCTAACTTTTGCCACTCTGTCATGTCACACATACGACCTGTGGTTTCGCTTGATCAGATCATGTAGCACCCAATTGATAATACCAATAGGAAATCACCTTGTTAATATTACTTGATCATATATCTTATATGATGGTTAAATATACAGAGTACATCCTACCTCATTCCAAACCCACTGCATTTTGTCATGTATGACTTCTTCAGGTGTTTAATTTTTGTAGGTCAAATCTTAAGAGAATTGCAGAATTTTGGCTCGGGAGTAGGTCCCTGGAAGACTAGGAGCTCTGTGGCCGACCTGTGTCAATCACTTCTTACAAACAGATTCACAGGTCCAGTACAGGTCTTACAAAAAGTCACCTTTTTGTAAGGAGCTGTCTTTTTCAATTTGGACTGAGTAATTTAGAAAACTACAGACCAGACAAATTGATCCTGGCCATAGAATAAGAATCTGTTATTTTTCTGAGCGTCACTAAAAGACCTCCCCAAAGGAGAAAAAAATCACATTAAATATTTATCCCTTTTAAAGGCAATTCTATTAAGAGCCTACAAAGAAATAAACACCCCTGAAATCATGTGACAAAACTGTTTGGTGATAGTCTTGTGGGTGAATTGAGCAACTGAAACCTTGTTTTAGCATAATGTACAACAAATTTAAGTAATTCAGTTAGAAATGAATGACACGTGACTCTTTTTTTTTTTTTTTTTTTTTTTTTAATTGTACCTTTTTAACAGTTTTTAATAAAATCATGTTCTGGAATGCATAATGTGTAATCATTCTCATCATATAAGATATATGAACATCAAATAATAAACAAGGAGATTTCCTATTGGTATTATAAATTGGGCGCTACCCTAATATCTGATGTAAGCGGCCTGGAATCAAATTTTAAATTGATTGTATTAAAGGATACAATATTAAATGTATATAGGGTCCTTGGCACATAACAATGTTAGTAATAGTATGTCTGTTTATATTGTCTCTTGCTCATTGCACAATACAATGTTTGTTTGCAGGGACGATTCCCATACACTGCGGCGTCCCAAAATTGTGCCAGCACGGATGCGTGTGGGAGGTGGTCCCATACGTCGAAGCGGAGGTCAGATGGGTTACTTAGGTGTGTGTAGTTTCATTATTACTAGATCTCCTGTGTAATAAGTGTTCCTGACTCTAAATGGCAGTTTTGATTCTTTGTATTCTCAATTGTACCAACTAAGTTATTGATTTTCAGGCAGCAAGGCTGGAGGACACTGACCATAAGATTGGAGGTTGGCACTTAAACGGTAGCTTTAAATTCTAAGCTACTCCCACTGGAACACCATCATGCCAGTGTTTAGGTGCCTATGGAGTAGGTGTGTAGCTAGATGTGTGTAGCAGCGCACAGTCTGAGGGCTGTAGGAGCTGTCTTCAGCTTACTGGATTACAGCAGGGGGTCGGTCTATCCACAGCACTGATCCCAGTTGAGACCGCTTGGGCCCGGCGATGGTATGCGCTCTCACCCTCTTTTTAGAAGGTGATGGGCTGTCCTGAATAGAGCTGCCATCTAGTCAGATTTTCTTTTAAAGTAGTACTAGCATGCTGGGGTTGAAGGGGGGAGGAGGTTTGAATTTAAAGCTACAGTTAAAGTGCAAACTCCAGGCCCAACTTGCAATCACTATGGTCCAGTGTCCCCCATTCTGCTTAAGAGAAATTGTTTCAACGGTAAGTGACCAAAAATACTCTTGGGTTATTCCCCAAAATCTCTCCCCCCACCCTCTTGTCTGTGTTTGGATTTATAGACATCCTGGCCTATCAGAACAGAGTTCTCCATAGGCCGCAAGCTTAGTGTCCGTTCATCCCACTTTAATTATTGTGCTCATAATGGATTCCAGTTCCTAACTTTATTCTGTGTTTTTATCTGAAGCAGAGGCTTTTTTTTTTTTTTTTTTTTCTGACTGTTGTAATGCGTGTTCTATCTTTTTATGTTTTCTTTTTAAAGGTGCCGGAACTGGAGGTATGCCAGGACCAAATCTCATGAAAAAGGGAAAGGTAAGTCTATCCTTAGGTTAGTGTATGAGTTTCAGAGCTTACCCCCACAATTTAATTGACTACTAAGGGGTCGATTCAATTCGAAGTAGCTCCTGGCGCTATTCAATTCAGCTCAAGTTAAGTCTGCAAATGCCTGTCATCCCGGGCTTAGCAGGTTTTGGGAGAACGGGCATTCTCCGACTTAATTTCCCGCCACAATGCCGATTCCCAACAGAATCGGCTTTGCGCGCCAGCACCTTTTTCGGATTTCCTCTCGCATCCCCGACAATGGAGTGTCACTTGGTGCTGTATTGAAAAGCGCCGGGAGCTAATTCCCGTCAATATTCAACTGGCGAAAAATTGAATTGACCCCCCCCCCCCGCTGATGGTTTTATCAGATTATCCAATTAGAGCCACCTGAGAATTTAGTTTGAGAAAATACAGGGTTACTATAAAAGTAGGCCCTTTCAAAGTTTTTGGGGTTTTTTATACGTCCAAGTATCCATGATATAGTCTAAATACTAGAATACGTAGTATGAGTAGGTCAGTAAGTTTTTATGACTAAGTTACAAATGTTCTGTGTGAGTCTTTTGTCACACAGCACATATCAATACAGTAATCCAATTTGTTCCAAACACTGGAGCATTCCTAGTCTACACCTGCTGTGATGTGTTGCTTCAGATCGCTTACACTTTTAGGAAGTGGAGGAATAAATACTCTGGAGTATATTTACTAAAGTGCAGGTATTTAGAAGTAAAGATGTTGCCCACAGCAACCACTACTAGATTCTACTTATTTATGTAACTTCTTTTAGAAGTTAATAGCTAGAATCTCTGGTTTTGAGTAACATCTCCACTTCTTAAACACGCACTTTGGTAAATATAGATGTCTATTCTATATCACCACAAGAAAAAAAGTCACAGGGTGTTCGATCTGGATTTCTTGGTGGCCAACATGTCAGTGCCGTGTTCTAGTCTGTTGAACAGCCAATCCAATGTCGAGGCATGTGTTGATCCAGATAATTTCGAACCTCTGTGTGCCAGTGGGGTGGATCTCCATCTTGGACGAAAACAAAGTTTTGGCAGCAGCCACTCACTAAACCTGTCAAAATAAAAATAAAAAAATCCGGTCTGTTCTCTCATGAGAAGAATTTGTATGGGATACAGCACAAAACATTCACTTTTGGTGAATCCCGCTTATACTCAACTATTTCTCTAAGTTTGTCATAGAAACTTAGACATACTGTATGGCTTATTCCAAATCTGCACAGGGGCCCAAATGTATTAAGCCTTAAGTGATAAAGTGTAGCCTGATAGAGTGATAACCCCAGCCAACCATCTCCTAACTGTCATTTTGAAGTCTCATTGCTTTGCAAATAGGACGCACAAGCAGCTTATGCTGATTAAAATGACGAGGCATGCCTATATTCTGTATGACTGCTACATTAGTGACATCCTAGAAATTTACTGTGGCTTATTGGATATTGGCCTAATTCAGACCCTGTCATTGAACAAAAATTGATAGCAGATTTTTGCTCATCTGCGTATGCCAATACGTGTAAAGTCCTAGACTGCAGAGGGGGTGGAACGGGGTGTCGACGCCGTGTTCATTGGTTCTCCGTCGCTTTGCAATGCAAGTCATTTTGGATGATCGGATCATCATTCAGGGCCCATAACTGTCTTTTTTTTTTTTTTTTTTTTTTTTTTTCTTTACCCCTCTTGTTCAGGATTGACTTGATCCCGATCTCCCCTGCCCCTATGCAATGTTAAATTAGTCTAAAGTCATGGGTCTAGTTGGCAATCCCAGCTCTTGTCGAAACCAGCACATTAGTGGCCTTTTGGATCTTGTGTGAAATAGTATGCATGGGACGACCCCTGTTCATTCGCAGCTCCCTGGGCTGCTGTTTCAGGGGTCTTCCAGGGCGAAGTGTAGTCTTACAATGACCGTTCTCCTTCCACTCATTTATAACAAGACGGTGAATTTAGGAACCTTATCAGCAATGCTTCTCACACTCGTACCTCTGTTGGAGCAGACTACGATGATCCTCTCTTCCGGCAAGCTGTTTTTGTTAGCAAATTATCTAATCTGTGCCCCCTACCCATTTTTCTCTATCGTCCTAGTGGATGCTGGGGTTCCTGAAAGGACCATGGGGAATAGCGGCTCCGCAGGAGACAGGGCACAAAAAGTAAAGCTTTTTCCGATCAGGTGGTGTGCACTGGCTCCTCCCCCTATGACCCTCCTCCAGACTCAAGTTAGATTTTTGTGCCCGGCCGAGAAGGGTGCAATCTAGGTGGCTCTCCTAAAGAGCTGCTTAGAGAAAGTTTAGCTAGGTTTTTTATTTTACAGTGATTCCTGCTGGCAACAGGATCACTGCAGCGAGGGACTGAGGGGAGAAGGAGTCAACTCACCTGCGTGCAGGATGGATTGGTTTCTTGGCTACTGGACATCAAGCTCCAGAGGGACGATCACAGGTACAGCCTGGATGGTCACCGGAGCCACGCCGCCGGCCCCCTTGCAGATGCTGAAATCAGAAGAGGTCCAGAATCGGCGGCTGAAGACTCCTGCAGTCTTCTAAAGGTAGCGCACAGCACTGCAGCTGTGCGCCATTTTCCTCTCAGCACACTTCACACGGCAGTCACTGAGGGTGCAGGGCGCTGGGAGGGGGGCGCCCTGGGAGGCAAATGAGTACCTATAAAGGCTAAAAATACCTCACATATAGCCCTAGAGGCTATATGGAGATATTTAACCCCTGCCTAATTTTTCTAAATAGCGGGAGACGAGCCCGCCGGAAAAGGGGCGGGGCCTATCTCCTCAGCACACGGCGCCATTTCCTCTCACAGCTCCGCTGGTCAGGACGGCTCCCAAGTCTCTCCCCTGCACTGCACTACAGAAACAGGGTAAAACAGAGAGGGGGGGGCACATTTATGGCGATATTTTGATATAACAAAGCAGCTATAAGGGAGCACTTATTATAAGGCTATCCCTGATATATATATAGCGCTTTTGGTGTGTGCTGGCAAACTCTCCCTCTGTCTCCCCAAAGGGCTAGTGGGTCCTGTCTTCGTTAGGAGCATTCCCTGTGTGTCTGCTGTGTGTCGGTACGTGTGTGTCGACATGTATGAGGACGATATTGGTGTGGAGGCGGAGCAATTGCCAAATATGAGGATGTCACCCCCTAGGGAGTCGACACCAGAATGGATGCCTTTATTTATGGAACTACGGGATAGTGTCAACACGCTAAAGCAGTCGTTTGACGACATGAGACGGCCGGACAATCAATTAGTACCTGTCCAGGCGACTCAAACACCGTCAGGGGCTGTGAAACGCCCTTTGCCTCAGTCGGTCGACACAGACCCAGACACAGGCAATGACTCCAGTGGTGACGGTGACGAATCAACCGTATTTTCCAGTAGGGCCACACGTTATATGATTTTGGCAATGAAGGAGGCGTTACATTTAGCTGATACTACAGGTACCACTAAACAGGGTATTATGTGGGGTATGAAAAAACTACCTATAGTTTTTCCTGAATCGGAAGAACTAAATGACGTGTGTAATGAAGCGTGGGTTGCCCCTGATAAAAAGCTGATAATTTCAAAGAAATTATTGGCATTATACCCTTTCCCGCCAGAGGTTAGGGAGCGCTGGGAAACACCTCCTAGGGTGGACAAGGCGCTAACACGCTTATCTAAACAAGTGGCGTTACCCTCTCCTGAGACGGCCGCACTTAAAGATCCATCAGATAGGAGGATGGAAAATATCCAAAAAAGTATATACACACATGCAGGTGTTATACTACGACCAGCTGTAGCGACTGCCTGGATGGGCAGTGCGGGGGTAGTTTGGTCAGAATCCCTGATTGAAAATATTGATACCCTGGACAGGGACAATATTTTACTGTCGTTAGAACAAATAAAGGATGCATTTCTTTATATGCGTGATGCACAGAGGGATATATGCACACTGGCATCACGGGTAAGTGCTATGTCCATTTCGGCCAGAAGAGCTTTATGGACGCGACAGTGGACAGGCGATGCGGATTCAAAACGGCATATGGAAGTTTTGCCGTATAAAGGGGAGGAGTTATTTGGAGTCGGTCTATCAGATTTGGTGGCCACGGCTACAGCCGGGAAATCCACCTTTCTACCTCAAGTCACTCCCCAACAGAAAAAGGCACCGACTTTTCAACCGCAGCCCTTTCGTTCCTTTAAAAATAAGAGAGCAAAGGGCTATTCATATCTGCCACGAGGCAAAGGTCGAGGGAAGAGACAGCAACACGCAGCTCCTTCCCAGGATCAGAAGCCCTCCCCGGCTTCTACAAAAGCCTCAGCATGACGCTGGGGCTTCTCAAGCGGACTCGGGGACCGTGGGGGGTCGTCTCAAAAATTACAGCGCGCAGTGGGCTCACTCGCAAGTATATCCCTGGATCCTGCAGATAATATCTCAGGGATACAGGTTGGAATTAGAGACAGATCCACCTCGCCGTTTCCTGAAGTCTGCTTTACCAACGTCCCCCTCCGAAAGGGAGACGGTGTTGGAAGCCATTCACAAGCTGTACTCTCAGCAGGTGATAGTCAAGGTACCTCTTCTGCAACAAGGGAAGGGGTATTATTCCACTCTTTTTGTGGTACCGAAGCCGGATGGCTCGGTAAGGCCTATTCTAAATCTGAAGTCCTTGAACCTGTACATAAAGAAGTTCAAGTTCAAAATGGAGTCACTCAGAGCAGTGATAGCGAACCTGGAAGAGGGGGACTTTATGGTATCCTTGGACATCAAGGATGCGTATCTCCACGTTCCAATTTACCCCTCACACCAGGGGTACCTCAGGTTCGTTGTACAAAACTGTCACTATCAGTTTCAGACGCTGCCGTTCGGATTGTCCACGGCACCTCGGATCTTTACAAAGGTAATGGCCGAGATGATGATTCTTCTTCGAAGAAAAGGCGTATTAATTATCCCATACTTGGACGATCTCCTAATAAGGGCGAGGTCCAGAGAACAGCTAGAGATGGGATTAGCACTGTCTCAGGAAGTGCTAAAACAGCACGGGTGGATTCTGAATATTCCAAAATCCCAGTTAATGCCGACAACTCGTCTGCTGTTCCTAGGGATGATTCTGGACACGGTTCAGAAAGGTTTTTCTCCCGGAGGAAAAAGCCAAGGAGTTATCCGAGCTTGTCAGGAACCTCCTAAAACCAGGAAAGGTGTCTGTACATCAATGCACAAGAGTCCTGGGAAAAATGGTGGCTTCTTACGAAGCAATTCCATTCGGCAGATTCCACGCAAGAATTTTCCAAAGGGATCTGTTGAACAAATGGTCAGGGTCGCATCTTCAGATGCACCTGCGGATAACCCTGTCTCCAAGGACAAGGGTGTCTCTTCTGTGGTGGTTGCAGAGTGCTCATCTATTGGAGGGCCGCAGATTCGGCATACAGGATTGGATCCTGGTGACCACGGACGCCAGCCTGAGAGGCTGGGGAGCAGTCACACAAGGAAGAAACTTCCAGGGAGTATGGACGAGCCTGGAAACGTCTCTTCACATAAACATTCTGGAACTAAGAGCAATATACAATGCTCTAAGCCAGGCAGAACCTCTGCTTCAGGGAAAACCGGTGTTGATCCAGTCGGACAACATCACGGCAGTCGCCCATGTGAACAGACAGGGCGGCACAAGAAGCAGGAGTGCAATGGCAGAAGCTGCAAGGATTCTTCGCTGGGCAGAGAATCATGTGATAGCACTGTCAGCAGTGTTCATCCCGGGAGTGGACAACTGGGAAGCAGACTTCCTCAGCAGACACGATCTTCACCCGGGAGAGTGGGGACTTCATCCAGAAGTCTTCCACATGCTGGTAACCCGTTGGGAAAGACCAATGGTGGACATGATGGCGTCTCGCCTCAACAAAAAACTGGACAGGTATTGCGCCAGGTCAAGAGATCCGCAGGCAATAGCTGTGGACGCGCTGGTAACGCCTTGGGTGTACCAGTCGGTGTATGTGTTTCCTCCTCTGCCTCTCATACCAAAAGTATTGAGAATTATACGGCAAAGAGGCGTAAGAACGATACTAGTGGTTCCGGATTGGCCAAGAAGGACTTGGTACCCGGAACTTCAAGAGATGATCACGGAAGATCCGTGGCCTCTACCTCTAAGGAGGGACTTGCTTCAGCAGGGTCCCTGTCTGTTTCAAGACTTACCGCGGCTGCGTTTGACGGCATGGCGGTTGAACGCCGGATCCTAAAGGAAAAAGGCATGCCGGAAGAAGTCATTCCTACTTTGATTAAAGCAAGGAAGGAAGTAACCGTGCAACATTATCACCGAATTTGGCGAAAATATGTTGCGTGGTGCGAAGATCGGAGTGCTCCGACGGAGGAATTTCAACTGGGTCGATTCCTACATTTCCTGCAATCAGGATTGTCAATGGGTCTCAAATTGGGATCTATTAAGGTTCAAATTTCGGCCCTGTCGATTTTCTTTCAAAAAGAATTGGCTTCAGTCCCTGAAGTCCAGACCTTTGTTAAGGGAGTGCTGCATATACAGCCTCCTGTGGTGCCTCCAGTGGCACCGTGGGATCTCAATGTGGTTTTGGATTTCCTAAAATCTCATTGGTTTGAACCACTAAAAAAGGTGGATTTGAATTATCTCACATGGAAAGTGACCATGCTTCTAGCCCTGGCTTCTGCCAGGAGAGTGTCAGAATTGGCAGCTTTATCTTACAAAAGCCCATATCTGATTTTCCATTCGGACAGGGCAGAACTGCGGACTCGTCCGCATTTTCTCCCTAAGGTGGTGTCAGCATTTCATCTGAACCAGCCTATTGTAGTGCCTGCGGCTACAAGTGACTTGGAGGACTCCAAGTTACTGGACGTTGTCAGAGCATTAAAAATATATATTGCAAGGACAGCTGGAGTCAGAAAATCTGACTCGTTGTTTATATTGTATGCACCCAACAAGATGGGTGCTCCGGCGTCTAAGCAGACGATTGCTCGTTGGATCTGTAGCACAATCCAACTTGCACATTCTGTGGCAGGCCTGCCACAGCCTAAATCTGTAAAGGCCCACTCCACAAGGAAGGTGGGCTCATCTTGGGCGGCTGCCCGAGGGGTCTCGGCATTACAACTTTGCCGAGCAGCTACGTGGTCAGGGGAGAACACGTTTGTAAAATTTTACAAATTTGATACTCTGGCTAAGGAGGACCTGGAGTTCTCTCATTCGGTGCTGCAGAGTCATCCGCACTCTCCCGCCCGTTTGGGAGCTTTGGTATAATCCCCATGGTCCTTTCAGGAACCCCAGCATCCACTAGGACGATAGAGAAAATAAGATTTTACTTACCGATAAATCTATTTCTCGGAGTCCGTAGTGGATGCTGGGCGCCCATCCCAAGTGCGGATTATCTGCATAAATTGTACATAGTTATTGTTAACTAATTCGGGTTATTGTTGAAGGAAGCCATCTTTCAGAGGCTCCGCTGTTATCATACTGTTAACTGGGTTTAGATCACAAGTTGTACGGTGTGATTGGTGTGGCTGGTATGAGTCTTACCCGGGATTCAAAATCCTCCCTTATTGTGTACGCTCGTCCGGGCACAGTACCTAACTGGAGTCTGGAGGAGGGTCATAGGGGGAGGAGCCAGTGCACACCACCTGATCGGAAAAAGCTTTACTTTTTGTGCCCTGTCTCCTGCGGAGCCGCTATTCCCCATGGTCCTTTCAGGAACCCCAGCATCCACTACGGACTCCGAGAAATAGATTTATCGGTAAGTAAAATCTTATTTTTGTACCTTCATGAACACATCTGCTGCAGGGGCACCATGTCGCTTTGCACGGGGGTGCACAACCACTTGTCCACAGTGCATAAAGTTTTTTTTATATCCGGTCTATATTTATATAGAGAAATAACAGGCTTATTAAAAGCGTAGACAACTTTTTTTTTTTTTTTTTTTTTTTTTGCATTTACGCTCCTTGCACAACGTATGGAAATCTGAATCCACCACTAATGGTTTTAAAGTATTTCTTTTCTTCCAATCAGGTACCTAGCAGAGTGGTTCTTATCAAAGGCTTTGAGAAGGGAAAGAGATTGAAGTTTGAGCTTCTGAAACTTGCAGAGTCATTTGGTGTGATTAGCAACTTTTTGATTATAAGTAAGAAGAATGAGGTATGTACACTGGTAAATGCTCACTTAGTGCCATTTGTTGATGCAATGTATGAAATACAACATATGGAAGATGATATGAATTTGGGACGATGCATGCTTTTTTTTTTTTTTATTCACTTAATGAAATGCATGTGAGTATATAGCTTGTTCAGAAGTATCCACATACACCTTTCCTAAAATCTAGCCATTTGGCACGCTGTTGACTGTGACTTGTTGCGTTTTGGGGGGGGGGGGGGGGGGGGGGTGTGGTGTGTTAAAAAAAAAAAAATGTGCTACTTTAATATACTTTTTCGGCAAAATATAGTAGCCCCTGTGTAGTTCACAGTGGGGTCCAATTGTGACCGATGCACTTCCAACGGAGCTCTGTGGTGCATCCGCTGCTGCAGAGTTAACTTTCTTTTTTTCAATTAACAAAATGCAAAGTGAAGGAACAGAAGAGAAATCTAAATCAAATTAATTTCTCTAATGTCCTAGTGGATGCTGGGGACTCTGTAAGGACCATGGGGAATAGACGGGCTCCGCAGGAGACTGGGCACTGTAAGAAAGAATTAGTACTACTGGTGTGCACTGGTTCCTCCCTCTATGCCCCTCCCCCAGACCTCAGTTAGAATCTGTGCCCAGAAGGAGCTGCGTGCATTTTAGTGAGCTCTCCTGAGCTTGCTAATCAAGTATTTTAGTTAGGTTTTTTAATTTTCAGAGCTTCTGCTGGCAACAGACTCTCTGATACGTTGGATTAAGGGGAGAGAAGCAAACCTAATTGCGGCTAGGTTGCGCTTCTTAGGCTACTGGACAAAATTAGCTCCAGAGGGTTCGTACACAGGATCTTAACCTTGGTCGTCCGTTCCCGGAGCCGCGCCGCCGTCCCCCTCGCAGAGCCAGAAGTCAGAAGCCGGCGGGTGAAGCAAGAAGATGTCAAAATCGGCGGCAGAAGACTCCTGTCTTCATGAGGTAGCGCACAGCGCTGCGCCATTGCTCCCACACTAACCCACACACTCCGGTCACTGTTGGGTGCAGGGCACAGGGGGGGGTGCCCTGGGCAGCAATTAAGGTACCTCTTGGCAAAAGCAGCATATATACAGCTGGGCACTGTATATATGCATGAGCCCCCGCCATTATTTTTACACACAACGCGGGACAAGCCCGCCACTGAAGGGGCAGGGCTTCTTCCTCAGCACTCACCAGCGCCATTATCTCTTCACAGCTCCGCTGAGAGGAAGCTCCCCAGGCTCTCCCCTGCAGACTCACGGTAGAAAGAGGGTAAACAGAGGGAGGGCACATAAATTTAGCGCAATAATCACAAATACAGCAGCTACTGGGTAAACACTAAGTTACTGTGTAATTCCTGGGTTATATAGTGCTGGGGTGTGTGCTGGCATTCTCTTTAAAAGGCCTTGTGGGGGTTCTGTCCTCAAATAGAGCATCCCCTGTGTGTGGTGTGTTGGTACGCTTGTGTCGACATGTTTGACGAGGAAGGCTATGTTGAAGCAGAGCAGGTGCAGATGAATGTGGTGTCTCCGCCGTTGGCACCGACACCTGATTGGATGGATATGTGGAAGGTTTTAAATGATGTTAATTCCTTGTATAGAAGGTTGGATAAAGCTGAAGCCTTGGGACAGTCAGGGTCTCAACCCATGCCTGATCCTACAGCGCAGAGGCAGTCAGGGTCTCAGAAGCGCCCACAATCCCAAATTGTTGACACAGATATCGACACGGATTCTGACTCCAGTGGCGATGATACAAAGTTGCAGCCTAAAATGGCTAAAGCCATCCGCTACATGATTATAGCAATGAAGGATGTGTTGCACATCTCAGAGGAAAACCCAGTCCCTGACAAGAGGGTTTATATGTATGGGGAGAAAAGGCAAGAGGTGACCTTTCCCCCTTCACATGAGTTAAATGAGTTGTGTGAAAAAGCATGGGATTCTCCTGAAAGGAAAGTGCTGATTTCCAAAATGTTACTTATGGCGTACCCTTTCCCGCCAACGGACAGGGTGCGCTCAGAATCCTCCCCTAGGGTAGACAAAGCTTTGACACTTATCTAAGAAGGTGGCCCTGCCGTCACAGGATTCGGCCTCCCTAAAGGATCCTGCGGATAGGAAGCAGGAAGGTATCCTGAAGTCTGTTTATACACATTCCGGTACTCTACTGAGGCCGGCAATTGCGTCAGTCTGGATGTGTAGTGCTGTAGCAGCATGGACAGATACTGTCTGAGGAACTGGATACCTTGGACATGGATACTATTTTACTGACCCTGGGGCATATAAAAGACACTGTCCTATATATGAGGGATGCCCAGAGGGACATTTTCTTACTGGGCTCTAGAATAAATGCAATGTCGATTTCTGCCAGAAGGGTCCTGTGGACTCTGCAATGGACAGGTGATGCCGACTCAAAAAGGCACAAAGGTTTTACCTTATAAGGGTGAGGAATTGTTTGGGGAGGGTCTCTCGGACCTAGTTTCCACGGCTACAGCTGGGAAGTCATATTTTTTTTTTTTTTGCCATATATTCCCTCACAGCCTAAAAGCGCCATATTACCAAATGCAGTCCTTTCGATCACAAAAAGCCAAGAAAGTCAGAGGTGCTTCCTTTCTTGCCAGAGGCAGGGGTTAAGGAAAACAGCTGCACCATACAGCTAGTTCCCAGGAACAAGTCCTCCCCGGCTTCCACTAAATCCACCGCATGACGCTGGGGCTCCACAGGTGGAGCCTGGAGCGGTGGGGGCGCGTCTCCGAAATTTCAGCCACCAGTGGGTTCGTTCACAGGTGGATCCCTGGGCTATACAGATACCGGGGTATATGCAATTGCGGTCGAATTCGCGGCAATTATCGCCGTTTTTTAATTCGACCAAATTCGCCAGGTGAATCCCGGCAGGTGCCTGCCGGGATTCACCATATTCAATGAAAAACGGATTCGCCAGAATCGCGGGCGAAAATCGGCCGATTTGGCGGATTTTGCCGCGATTTTAAAAAACGGGGAAAAAAACGTGAAAAACCCGAAAAAAAAATGGCGTGGGGTCCCCCCTCCAAAGCATAACCAGCCTCGGGCTCTTTGAGCTGGTCCTGGTTCTAAAAATGCAGGGGAAAAATTGGCCAGGGATCCCCCGTATTTTTAAAACCAGCACCGGGCTCTGCGCCTGATGCTGGTGCCAAAAATACGGGGGACAAAGTAGGGGTCCCCCGTATTTTTAACACCAGCATCGGGCTCCACTAGCTGGACAGATAATGCCACAGCCGGGGGTCACTTTTATGCCGTGCCCTGCGGCCGTGGCATCAAATATCCAACTAGTCACCACTGGCCGGGGTACCCTGGGGGAGTGGGGACCCCTTCAATCAAGGGGTCCCCCCCCCAGCCACCCAAGGGCCAGGGGTGAAGCCCGAGGCTGTCCCCCCCCCCATCCAATGGGCTGCGGATGGGGGGGCTGATAGCCTTTGTGATAATAAAAAGATATTGTTTTTTCCATTAGTACTACAAGTCCCAGCAAGCCTCCCCCGCAAGCTGGTACTTGGAGAACCACAAGTACCAGCATGCGGGAGAAAAACGGGCCCGCTGGTACCTGTAGTACTACTGGAAAAAAAATACCCAAATAAAAACAGGACACAGACACCGTGACTTGTACAACTTTATTATACTGCCGACACACACATACTTACCTATGTTGACACGCCGACTGCCACGGTCGCCGACGATCCGAGGGTACCTGTGAAAAAATTATACTCGCCTTCCAGCGTCCAGAGGTACATCCACGTCCAGAGGTAAACCAACGTTCTTGGCAAAAAAACAAACCGAACACCGATCCATACCGGACTAGAAAGGGGTCCAATGTTTTCACATCAGACCCCTTTCTCCCGAATGCCGGGACATCACGTGACTCCTGTCACTGACGTCCCTTCAGCCAATCAGGAAGCGCTACTTCCGTGGCGCTCACCTGATTGGCTGTCCGCTGTCTGTACTGTGACAGCGCATCGCAAAGCCGCTCCATTACTTTCAATGGTGGGAACTTTGCGGGTAGCGGTGGGGTCACCCGCCGGTCAGCCGCTGACCGGCGGGTGACCTCACCGCTAGCCGCTAAGTTCCCACCATTGAATATAATGGAGGGAGCTGTGCGATGCGCTGTCACAGTGCAGACAGCGCTCAGCCAATCAGGTGAGCGCAACGAAGTTGCGCTTCCTGATTGGCTTAGAGACCTGTCAGTGACAGCTGTCACTGACAGGTCTCATTCGTGGAAAGGTGTCCCATGTGTCAGCATGGGACCCCTTTCAGTCCGTTTTTGGTGCGGGTATTTGCGTTTTCTTTTGCCAAGTCCGTGGATTTATCTATGGACCATGGTTGAGGTGAGTATTTTGAACTTTTCTTTACAGGTATCCGTGGATTCTACATGGAGAAGAGGACCGATGTCGGCGTGTGAACATAGGTAAGTATGTGTGTCGACGTATGAAATAAAGTTTTACTGTCGACGGTGTGTGTGTCCTGTTTTTATTTGGGTATTTTTTTCCCAGTAGTACTACAGGTACCAGCGGGCCCGTTTTTCTCCCGCATGCTGGTACTTGTGGTTCTCCAAGTACCAGCTTGCGGGGGAGGCTTGCTGGGACTTGTAGTACTATTGGAAAAAACAAAGCCTTTGTGATAATAAAAAGATAATCAGCCCCCCCATCCGCAGCCCATTGGATGGGGGGGGACAGCCTCGGGCTTCACCCCTGGCCCTTGGGTGGCTGGGGGGGGGGGGGACCCCTTAATTGAAGGGGTCCCCACTCCCCCAGGGTACCCCGGCCAGGGGTGACTAGTTGGATATTTGATGCCACGGCCGCAGGGCACGGCATAAAAGTGACCCCCGGCTGTGGCATTATCTGTCCAGCTAGTGGAGCCCGATGCTGGTGTTAAAAATACGGGGGACCCCTACTCTTTTTGTCCCCCGTATTTTTGGCACCAGCATGTCCCCATTTACCATCCTCACCAGGAGTACCTCAGATTTGTGGTACAGGATTGTCATTACCAATTCCAGACGTTGCCGTTCGGCCTGTCCACGGCACCGAGGGTATTTACCAAGGTAATGGCCGAAATGATACTCCTTCGGAAAAAGGGAGTTTTAATTATCCCATACTTGGACGATCTCCTGATAAGGGCGAGGTCCAGAGAGCAGTTGTTGGTCGGCGTAGCATTATCTCAGGAGGTGCTACACCAGCACGGTTGGATTCTGAATATTCCAAAGTCTCAGCTGGTTCCGGCGACACGTCTACTGTTCCTGGGGATGATTCTGGACACAGTCCAGAAAAAAGTTTCTCCCAGAGGAGAAAGCCAAGGAGCTGTTATCTCTAGTGAGAGGCCTCCTGAAACCAAAACAGGTGTCGGTGCATCATTGCACGCGAGTCCTGGGAAAGATGGTAGCTTCCTACGAAGCGATTCCATTCTGCAGGTTTCATGCCAGAACCTTTCAGTGGGACCTGTTGGACCAATGGTCCGGATCGCATCTTCAAATGCATCGGTTGATAACCCTGTCTCCAAGGACCAGGGTGTCTCTGCTGTGGTGGCTGCAGAGTGCTCATCTCAGAGAGGGCCGCAGATTCGGCATACAGGACTGGGTCCTGGTGACCACGGATGCCAGCCTTCGGGGCTGGGGTGCAGTCACACGGGGAAGAAACTTCCAAGGACTTTGGTCAAGTCAGGAGACTTCCCTACACATAAATGTTCTGGAACTGAGGGCCATTTACAATGCCCTAAGTCAAGCAAAGCCCCTGCTTCAAAATCAGCCGGTTCTGATCCAGTCAGACAACATCACGGCAGTCGCCCATGTAAATCTACAGGGCGGCACAAGAAGCAGGACGGCGATGGCAGAAGCCACAAGGATTCTCCGATGGGCGGAAAATCACGTGTTAGCACTGTCAGCAGTGTTCATTCCGGGAGTGGACAACTGGGAAGCAGACTTCCTCAGCAGGCACGACCTCCACCCGGGAGAGTGGGGACTTCATCAAGAAACACATTTGCTAAATTTTACAAGTTTGATACCCTGGCTGAGGAGGACCTAGAGTTTGCTCGTTCAGTGCTGCAGAGTCATCCGCACTCTCCCGCCCGTTTGGGAGCTTTGGTATAATCCCCATGGTCCTTTCGGAGTCCCAGCATCCACTTAGGACGTCAGAAAATAAGATTTTACTCACCGGTAAATCTATTTCTCTAACGTCCTAGTGGATGCTGGGGACTCCGTCAGGACCATGGGGAATAGCGGCTCCGCAGGAGACAGGGCACAAAAGCAAGCTTTTAGGATCACATGGTGTGTACTGGCTCCTCCCCCTATGACCCTCCTCCAAGCCTCAGTTAGGTTTTTGTGCCCGTCCGAGCAGGGTGCAATCTAGGTGGCTCTCCTAAAGAGCTGCTTAGAAAAAGTTTTTAGGTTCTTTATTTTCAGTGAGTCCTGCTGGCAACAGGCTCACTGCATCGAGGGACTTAGGGGAGAGAAGTGAACTCACCTGCGTGCAGGATGGATTGGCTTCTTAGGCTACTGGACACCATTAGCTCCAGAGGGAGTCGGAACACAGGTCTCGCCCTGGGGTTCGTCCCGGAGCCGCGCCGCCGACCCCCCTTGCAGATGCTGAAGATTGAAGAGGTCCGGAACCAGGCGGCAGAAGACTTTCAGTCTTCATCAGGTAGCGCACAGCACTGCAGCTGTGCGCCATTGTTGTCAGCACACAGCGGTCACGGAGGGTGCAGGGCGCGGGGGGGGGCAGGGCGCCCTGCACCCTCCGTGACCGCTGTGTGCTGACAACAATGGCGCAATGTATAATACCTGTATGGCGAAAAATACATCACATATAGCCCTTGAGGCTATATGGATGTATTTAACCCCTGCCAGATAGCACAAACTCCGGAGAAGAAGCCCGCCGAAAAGGGGGCGGGGCCTATTCTCCTCAGCACACAGCGCCATTTTCCCTCACAGAAATGCTGGTGGGAAGGCTCCCATGCTCTCCCCTGCACTGCACTACAGAAACAGGGTTAAAACAGAGAGGGGGGGCACTGATTTGGCGATATGAATATATATTAAATGCTATAAGGGAGGAACACTTATATAAAGGTTGTCCCTATATAATTATAGCGTTTTGGTGTGTGCTGGCAAACTCTCCCTCTGTCTCCCCAAAGGGCTAGTGGGTCCTGTCCTCTATCAGAGCATTCCCTATGTGTGTGCTGTATGTCGGTACGTGTTTGTGTCGACATGTATGAGGAAAATGTTGGTGAGGAGGCGGAGCAAATTGCCTGTAATGGTGATGTCACTCTCTAGGGAGTCGACACCGGAATGGATGGCTTATTTATGGAATTACGTGATAATGTCAACACGCTGCAAGCCGGTTGACGACATGAGACGGCCGGCGAACAAATTAGTACCTGCCCAGGCGTCTCAAACACTGTCAGGGGCTGTAAAACGCCCATTTACCTCAGTCGGTCGACACAGACCCAGACACGGACACTGACTCCAGTGTCGACGGTGAAGAAACAAACGTATTTTCCTTTAGGGCCACACGTTACTTGTTAAGGGCAATGAAGGAGGTGTTACATATTTCTGATACTACAAGTACCACAAAAAAGGGTATTATGTGGGATGTGAAAAAACTACCTGTAGTTTTTCCTGAATCAGATAAATTAAATGAAGTGTGTGATGATGCGTGGGTTTCCCCCAATAAAAAATTATTGGCGGTATACCCTTTCCCGCCAGAAGTTAGGGCGCGTTGGGAAACGCCCCTTAGGGTGGATAAGGCGCTCACATGCTTATCAGAACAAGTGGCGGTACCTTCTACAGATAGGGCCGTACTTAAGGAGCCAGCTGATAGGAGGCTGGAAAATATCCTAAAAAGTATACACACACATGCTGGTGTTATACTGCGACCAGCGATCGCCTCAGCCTGGATGTGCAGAGCTGAGGTGGCTTGGTCGGATTCCCTGACTAAAAATATTGATACCCTTGACAGGGACAGTATTTTATTGACTATAGAGCATTTAAAGGATGCATTTCTATATATGCGAGATGCGCAGAGGGATATTTGCACTCTGGCATCAAGAGTAAATGCGATGTCCATATCTGCAAGAAGATGTTTATGGACACGACAGTGGTCAGGTGATGCAGATTCCAAACGGCACAAAGATGTATTGCCGTATAAAGGGGAGGAGTTATTTGGGGTCGGTCCATGGGACCTGGTGGTCACGGCAACTGCTGGAAAATCCACCGTTTTTTACCCAAGTCACATCTCTGCAGAAAAAGACACCGTCTTTTCAGCCTCAGTCCTTTCGTCCCTATAAGAGTCATATCTGCCCAGGGATAGAGGAAAGGGAAGAAGACTGCAGCAGGCAGCCCATTCCCAGGAACAGAAGCCCTCCAACGCTTCTACCAAGTTCTCAGCATGACGCTGGGACCGTACAGGACCCCTGGATCCTACAAGTAGTATCCAAGGGGTACAGATTGGAATGTCGAGACGTTTCCCCCTCGCAGGTTCCTGTAGTCTGCTGTACCAATGTCTCCCTCCGACAGGGAGGCAGTATTGAAAACAATTCACAAGCTGTATTCCCAGCAGGTGATAATCAAAGTACCCCTCCTACAACAAGGAAAGGGGTATTATTCCACACTATATGGTGGTACTGAAGCCAGAAGGCTAGGTGAGACCTATTCTAAATCTGAAATATTTGAACACTTACAAAAGTTCAAATCCAGATGGAGTCACTCAGAGCAGTGATAGCGAACCGGGAAGAAGGGGACTATATGGTGTCCCGGGACATCAGGGATGCTTACCTCCATGTCCCAAAAATTTGCCTTTCTCACCGAGGGTACCTCAGGTTCGTGGTACAGAACTGTCACTATCAGTTTCAGACGATGCCGTTGGATTGTCCAAGGCACCCCGGGTCCTTACCAAGGTAATGACCGAAATGAGGATTCGTCTTCAAAGAAAATGGACGACTTCCTGATAAGAACAAGGTCCAGAGAACAGTTGGAGGTCGGAGTAGCACTATCTCAAGTAGTTCTACGACAACACGGGTGGATTCTAAATATTCCAAAACCGCAGTTGTTCCGACGACACGTCTGCTGGTCCTAGGGATGATTCTGGACACAGTCCAGAAAAAGGTGTTTCTCCCAGAGGAGAAAGCCAGGGAGTTATCCGAGCTAATTGGGATCCTCCTAAAACCAGGAAAAGTGTCAGTGCATCATTGCACAAGAGTCCTGGTAAAAATGGTGGCTTATTACGAAGCGATTCCATTCGGCAGATTTCACGCAAGAACTCTTCAGTGGGATCTGCTGGACAAATGGTCCGGATCGCATCTTCAGATGCATCAGCGGATAACCCTATATCCAAGGACAAGGGTGTCTCTCCTGTGGTGATTACAGAGTGCTCATCTTCTAGAGGGCTGCAGATTCGGCATTCAGGATTGGGTGCTGGTGACCACGGAGGCCAGCCTGAGAGGCTGGAGAGCAGTCACACAGGGAAAAAATTTCCAGGGAGTGTGATCAAGTCTGGAGAATTCTCTCCACATAAATATACTGGAGCTAAGAGCAAATTTATAATGCTCTAAACTTAGCAAGACCTCTGCTTCAAGGTCAGCCGGTATTGATCCAGTGGGATAACATCACGGCAGTCGCCCACGTAAACAGAAAGGGCGGCACAAGAAGCAGGAGGGCAGTGGCAAAACTGCAAGGATTTTTCGCTAGGCGGAAAATCATGTGATAGCACTGTCAGCAGTGTTCATTCCGGGAGTGGACGACTGGGAAGCAGACTTCCTCAGCAGGCACGACCTCCACCCGGGAGAGTGGGAACTTCATCGGGAAGTTTTCCGCATGATTGTGAACCGTTGGGAAAGACCAAAGGTGGACATGATGGCATCCCGCCCGAACAAAAAACGGGACAGGTATTGCGCCAGGTCACGAGACCTTCAGGCGATAGCTGTGGATGTCCTGGTAACACCGCGGGTGTAACAGTCGGTGTATGTGTTCCCTCCTCTGCTTCTCATAACCAAGGTATTGAGAATTATAAGACGTAGAGGAGTAAGAACTATACTCGTGGCTCCGGATTGGCCAAGAGGGACTTGGTACCCGGAATTTCAAGAGATGCTCACAGAGGACTAATGCCTCGGGAGCTAAGAAGGGACTTGCTTCAGCAAGTACCATGTATGTTCCAAGACTTACCGCGGCTGCGTTTGACGGCATGGCGGTTGAACGCCGGATCCTAAGGGAAAAGGCATTCCGGAAGAGGTCATACCTACCCTGGTCAAAGCCAGGAAGGAGGTGACCGCACAACGTTATCACCATCATGTGGTGAAAATATGTTGCGTGGGTGAGGCCAGGAAGGCCCCACGAAGAAATTTCAACTAGGTCGATTTCTGCACTTCCTGCAAACAGGAGTGTCTATGAGCCTCAAATTGGGGTCCATTAAGGTTCAAGTTTCGGCCCTGTAGATTTTCTTCCAGAAAGAATTGGCTTCAGTTCCTTTAGTCCAGACATTTGTCAAGGGAGTATTGCATATACAGCCCCTTTTGTGCCTCCAGTGGCACCGTGGGATCTCAACGTAGTGTTGGGATTCCTCAAATCATATTGGTTTGAACCGCTCAAATCTGTGGATTTGAAATATCTCACATGGAAAGTGACCATGCTGTTGGCCCTGGCCTCGGCCAGGCGAGTGTTAGAATGGCGGCTTTGTCTTACAAAAGCCCATATTTGATTTTCCATTCGGACAGGGCAGAACTGCGGACTCGTCCCCAGTTTCTTCCTAAGGTGGTGTCAGCGTTTCACCTGAAACAACCTATTGTGGTGCCTGCGGCTACTAGGGACTTGGAGGACTCCAAGTTGCTAGACGTTGTCAGGGCCCTGTATATATATATATATATATATATATATATATATATATATATATATATATATATATATATATATATATATATATATATATATATATATATATATATATATTTATTTCCAGGACGGCTGGAGTCAGAAAGTCTGACTTGCTGTTTATATTGTATGCACCCAAAAAGCTGGGTGCTCCTGCTTCTAAGCAGACTATTGCTCGTTGGATTTGTAGTACAATTCAGCTTGCACATTCTGTGGCAGGCCTGCCACAGCCAAAATCTGTAAATGCCCATTCCACAAGGAAGGTGGGCTCATCTTGGGCGGCTGCCCGAGGGGTCTCGGCTTTACAACTTTGCCGAGCAGCTACGTGGTCAGGGGGGAACACGTTTGTAAAATTCTACAAATTTGATACCCTGGCTGAGGAGGACCTGGAGTTCTCTCATTCGGTGCTGCAGAGTCATCCGCACTCTCCCGCCCGTTTGGGAGCTTTGGTATAATCCCCATGGTCCTGACGGAGTCCCCAGCATCCACTAGGACGTTAGAGAAAATAAGATTTTACTTACCGATAAATCTATTTCTCATAGTCCGTAGTGGATGCTGGGCGCCCATCCCAAGTGCGGATTGTCTGCATTACTTGTACATAGTTATTGTTACAAAAATCGGGTTATTGTTGTGAGCCATCTTTTTTTAGAGGCTACTTCTTTGTTATCATACTGTTAACTGGGTTCAGATCACAAGTTGTACGGTGTGATTGGTGTGGCTGGTATGAGTCTTACCCGGGATTCAAGATCCTTCCTTATTGTGTACGCTCGTCTGGGTACAGTACCTAACTGAGGCTTGGAGGAGGGTCATAGGGGGAGGAGCCAGTACACACCATGTGATCCTAAAAGCTTGCTTTTGTGCCCTGTCTCCTGCGGAGCCGCTATTCCCCATGGTCCTGACTGAGTCCCCAGCATCCACTACGGACTATGAGAAATAGATTTATCGTTAAGTAAAATCTTATTTTCTCGTAGTCCGTAGTGGATGCTGGGTGCCCATCCCAAGTGCGGATTGTCTGCAATACTTGTATATAGTTAGCACAATAACCCTTTAGTTAAGCAATATCTGTTGAGAGGCTCAGTTGTTATCATGCTGTTAACTGGGTATTGTATCACGAGTTATACGGTGTGGCTGGTATGAGTCTTACCCGGGATTCAAAATCCTTCCTAATTGTGTCAGCTCTTCCGGGCACAGTATCCTAACTGAGGTCTGGAGGAGGGTCTTAGTGGGAGGAGCCAGTGCACACCAGTAGTCTAAAAGCTTTCTTTATAGTTGTGCCCAGTCTCCTGCAGAGCCGCCAATCCCCATGGTCCTTACGGAGTCCCCAGAATCCACTACGGACTATGAGAAATAGAATTACCGGTGAGTAAGTTTGTGTATGTGTGTATTTTTTTTTTTTTTTTAAGAAAACCCTGTAGTGTAGCACTTCGTATTCAGATTCAGCTGTGGTCACAGACAATATAGACATGCTACATATAATTTTAATCAGCATAAGCTGCTTATGCGTCCTATTCGCATCGTTTAGCAGCTTGGCAAGACTAGAAGGGCTGTTTAGCATGCAGGGAGGCTAGACGTATGTGGACACATCTGTAAAGGTAGACTCACTGCACATGTTGGTAAAATTGTTCTAGTCGTTTATTTTGCTGTGTAACTACTAAAGCCGAATTTTAGAGCACGAAGTGTATAACAATCACATGTCATTCTTTCCCCCCTTCCGCAGGCTCTCATTGAAATGTCCACTCCTGAAGAAGCTACAGCTGTCAAAGATTACTACCGTACACATCCAGCTATTGTAAACGGAAAGAGAGTTGGAGTTCACATATCTCAGAAATTTAAGTTTATTAAGGTATTTATCATTAGAACAAGTTCACTACTGGTCGGTGTGCTACGTGAACTGTTTCTATTGTCACCAGACTGCGCTCAGTAATATTTCCTCCAGGCTTCTAAGCTTAGGAGATATCAATAAGAAGTCTGGAAAGCTTTCTATTCCTTTTTATGGCTGCCCCTCTAAGGGTTAAGTAATCTGAAGATGGAAGCTACCTGCTTCACCCAATTACAGGCTGTTACAGCTTCCAACACCTATAGTCGTGGTAGAGAGTGTTTAACATTGTACAGGTTGAGTATCCCATATCCAAATATTCCGAAATACGGAATATTCCGAAATACGGACTTTTTTGAGTGAGAGTGAGAGTGAAACCTTTGTTTTTTGATGGCTCAATGTACACAAACTTTGTTTAATACACAAAGTTATTAAAAATATTGTATTAAATGACAGGCTGTGTGTATAAGGTGTATATGAAACATAAATGAATTGTGTGAATGTACACACACTTTGTTTAATGCACAAAGTTATAAAAAATATTGGCTAAAATTACCTTCAGGCTGTGTGTATAAGGTGTATATTAAACATAAATGCATTCTGTGCTTAGATTTAGGTCCCATCACCATGATATCTCATTATGGTATGCAATTATTCCAAAATACGGAAAAATCCCATATCCAAAATACCCCTGGTCCCGAGCATTTTGGATAAGGGAGACTCAACCTGTACAACATTAAAAAATGATACGTGGTAATATTGACTGTATGTGTGTATAAAATATAAATTATATATTTTACAATATATCTCGCACACACTTTACTTCGACTTCATCTGAGGGACACTTCGTTCCTTCAGTTGGTGGTGTATGAGAAGGATGCTGGTAGCTTTCCTCAACCTTGAGGGGAGGAACTTATATACCTTTAGAGTTTGCTCATTAAGTGCTGATGCCTCTATCCCTCACTTACCCCATGGTTAATAGTGTTCACTCTAGGGCACAAGTGCGTGTGCCAAAATGGGGTGTGGTCATGCAAATGGGGGGCGTGGCCACTTGTCGGTGGTTCAGTCCACAGACGGGGGGCGTGGGCAGCCAGCGCCCTCACTGTTGGGGGCGTGCCCGGCATCTACAGAGGTGCTGGGCTTCCCCCAAGCTCTGACAGCGTGAATGGATGATGCGCGCAGTATCTTTACATACTGAGGGCAGAAAGCGGGTGGCGGTTTTAGCAGGGCGCAGCAGAAAGGGCAGGGTGGGTTTAGCCCTTAAAAAATCGGGCAGGGCGCGGCGCCCTGCTAAAACAGCCTAGAGTGAACACTAGTTAAGAGTGTCCCCCATATGAAGTCGGAAAATAGGATTTTAACTGGTAACTTTGAAAAATCTTTCATTCATACGGGACACAGGGTAACTGGCTATGCAGGAGTTTGGGCTACAAGTAGTTATGTTTCTTACCAGTAGTCCAGGCTCCCTCTCCCCTACACCCAACCCCCAGCCTATTGACTGTCAACCTATCATTCGGAACCCATAGGGGAGTTGGAACCTGGGCTGCTGGAATGAGTCTCCAGCCCAGCCACCTATACCCAGTGTCAAGACTATGCCCCTTTATTGACTACAAACAAAAGCGAGCAAGGTTCTCCTGCCTAGGTAACCAGTGTAGTATTAGCGTGCAAAGTTAAGACAGAACCTTGTGGCTAATTGATTCTCCACCTATAACCATGTTCATAGTTTGTTTTGTTTTTTTGTATAGAAGTTTTATCCTTTGTTTGTTGCTAATTTATTTTTGTTCCCTGACCATTAAGAAACCAGACTGGAAGGCTGACAACAAACCTAATGCGAGACCAGAGTTTGGTTCTGTTGTACATCTCACCAACTTGCCCAGTTCTCGCTTTAGTGACACTGCAGTCACAATGCTGGCCGAGGCATATGGCAAAGTGAAAACTTATATATTAATGAAACTGAGGAACCAGGTAAATGCACCTATATGTGAAGTTAGTCATGTGAGTTTATTTTCTTTTTTTTTTTTTTTTTTTTTTTTTCTTCTTCTTTTAGTATTTCTTTAGCTTGTGAGTCCTACATGTGAAGTGAGCGGTCATCTTTGCTTGTTTTTGTAGGCTTTTATTGAAATGGAGAAGCCGGAAGACGCTACTACCATGGTAGAACAATGTGCGAAAATTCCTCTAATGTTTAAAGGAAATAGAGTGAATGTAGAAATCTGTTCAAGATATAAGCATCTTGTTCTAAAAGTAAGTACGGTGATCGGATATTCCTACAGATGGTACGTGTGCACCCAGGTCCCTCTTACTGTCTTGTTTTCTGGATTTGTTCCCAGTTGGAAGGCACTGCGGAGCAAATTGTAATTTCTGAAACACTCAATATGTGTATGATATGGTAATTCCTATCTGCAAATACTAGTCTATACAACACCAGTTCTGTGTTTTTTGTTTGTGTATATACGGTGTCTTACATCAGTGTTATGGTGTGTATTGCACTGCAACGAATTGTTGGATAAAGGGAATAACACTAATGTTAAACTGAAGAGGTAAGCCCAGTTGTGTGTTTTTTTTTTTTTGTTTTTTTTTTTTTTTTGGGGTCTGGCTCAAATTGTGAACCGAATTAGGTGTTAGAATCTTTTTCTGGAGGAACTTATAAGGAGTGCGGGAGAGGTGAGAAAAATAAAAGCAAGACGTTTTATATTGAGAGTTAAGAAAAGGAAGCTGGTGTGGTTTACAAAAGAGGTATCAAGTGTCAAAACAAAAGTTGGCCTTTAGGCAATAAACATACTCTGAATAAGAAGTAGTATATTGTCACGATAACACGCGTCCACTGTAAAAAGGCACCGATTGTCTGCGAATCATGATAAATTCGCCAACGAGCCTATTCAATTGTCTGTTAAAATTGCGTTGCTGTAATTTTACTGCTGATTTCAATACATCAACTGAGCAGGTGATAATTTTGGGGGGAAATCCCTATTTTAAGTTGAAAATGTTGGTATTTGGTTCTGAATACCTGGGACCAACCCCTGAATGACTGACTAATTAGGCATTTAAAATGCAAAATGATGGATATCAGGGTACAAGGCATGGGACAGGTATATTGTGGTGAGACAAGTATTTTTAGACTTGCCAGCTGGGATTAATCCATTATATATATATATATATATATATATATATATATATATATATATATATATATATATATATATATATATATATATATATATATATATATATATATATATATATATATATATATATATATATATATATAGTCAAAAAGAATAGGTGGCACTCAGACTTATAATCAACGTGAAAACTCCGCCAGGAGATTTATTGTGCAAAACAAGTAACGTTTCGGGGACGTGTCCCCTTCCTCAGACAACCAAAACATAACACGTGCATTGTATAAATAGTGTATCATAACCCCACTTACCCCCTTCATCATGACTCCCAGCTGCGTGGACCACGGCTTGCCTCGGCGTCTCCCGACCCGTACTTCCGGTTTCGGCGTCACCGCCCAGCCGGAAGTGACGCAAGCGGGCTTCGCCGATCACCATGGAGACGCACCGGGAGCCCTGGCAATACAAAAAAACAAAACAAAACACGAATACTTAATTGCGGTGAGAAACTGACACATGATAAAACAGCGCTCAATCAGAGCTAGAGTGTCAGAAAAGTAAAATCACTTCTTAAAACACAAACATTTAAAAACGAGAATGGTGTTAAAATAGTGTTGATAACATTAAAAGGTGACAAATAAAACAGGTGCTGCAAAATCTTAACTCCGGTACTCTTTTCTTCTAAAATATCTGCCTGGGTGGCAAAGAGCTAGAATGGCTCCTGGTCTACGGGGCAATGTGCAAATGTTATAATGTGTGGACCCAGGTAGTGTTACCCCACAAAGATGGAATCCGTCACTAGATGGCCCTGCTCCTTCACCGCAGTGATTCTTGGGTCAGTATCCTAATTACCCCAAAGATACCCCAAAATTGATTGCCACATGCTTTAGACTCACCACGGTATGGATTAATTCATAGAAAATTAATTAGTCCAAGGGACTCATTTAGCCCTTTGGGGGCTAAACAATCAAGGCGGAAAATCCACCTGGATTCCAACTGCAGCAATTTCTTTCCTCTATCACCACCTCTTAGAGAGGGCTAAATGAGTCCCTTGGACTAATTAATTTTCTATGAATTAATCCATACCGTGGTGAGTCTAAAGCATGTGGCAATCAATTTTGGGGTATCTTTGGGGTAATTAGGATACTGACCCAAGAATCACTGCGGTGAAGGAGCAGGGCCATCTAGTGACGGATTCCATCTTTGTGGGGTAACACTACCTGGGTCCACACATTATAACATTTGCACATTGCCCCGTAGACCAGGAGCCATTCTAGCTCTTTGCCACCCAGGCAGATATTTTAGAAGAAAAGAGTACCGGAGTTAAGATTTTGCAGCACCTGTTTTATTTGTCACCTTTTAATGTTATCAACACTATTTTAACACCATTCTCGTTTTTAAATGTTTGTTTTAAGAAGTGATTTTACTTTTCTGACACTCTAGCTCTGATTGAGCGCTGTTTTATCATGTGTCAGTTTCTCACCGCAATTAAGTATTCGTGTTTTGTTTTGTTTTTTGTATTGCCAGGGCTCCCGGTGCGTCTCCATGGTGATCGGCGAAGCCCGCTTGCGTCACTTCCGGCTGGGCGGTGACGCCGAAACCGGAAGTACGGGTCTGGAGACGCCGAGGCAAGCCGTGGTCCACGCAGCTGGGAGTCATGATGAAGGGGGTAAGTGGGGTTATGATACACTATTTATACAATGCACGTGTTATGTTTTGGTTGTCTGAGGAAGGGGACACGTCCCCGAAACGTTACTTGTTTTGCACAATAAATCTCCTGGCGGAGTTTTCACGTTGATTATAAGTCTGTGAGTGCCACCTATTCTTTTTGACTACATACCGGTGGGCCTGCTGGTCCACAAGGAAGGGCACCACAGCCAGTTATTTCAGAGGAGTGACGGGGCAAGCTTTTTGAATATCTATCTATATCTATCTATCTATCTATCTATCTTTTTATTTTTTTTCTCTGACGTCCTAGTGGATGCTGGGTACTCCGTAAGGACCATGGGGAATAGACGGGCTCCACAGGAGACTGGGCACTCTTAAAAGAGAGATTAGGTACTAAATCTGGTGTGCACTGGCTCCTCCCTCTATGCCCCTCCTCCAGACTTTAGTTAGAATCTGTGCCCGGCCAGAGCTGGATGCACCTAGTGGGCTCTCCTGAGCTTACTAGAAAAGAAAGTATTTGTTAGGTTTTTTATTTTCAGTAAGATCTGCTGGCAACAGACTCACTGCTACGAGGGACTGAGGGGAGAGAAGCAAACCTACCTGCTTGCAGCTAGCTTGTGCTTCTAAGGCTACTGGACACCATTAGCTCCAGAGGGATCGAACACAGGGCCCGACCTCGATCGTCCGTTCCCGGAGCCGCGCCGCCGTCCCCCTTGCAGAGACAGAAGAACCAGAAGAAAAATGGCGGCTGAAGACTCCGGTCTTCAATAAGGTAGAGCACAGCACTGCAGCTGTGCGCCATTGTTCCCACAGCACACCACACGCTCCGGTCACTGGTGGGTGCTGGGGGGGGGGCGGGCTGCAATAAGTATACCTTTTGGCAAAATTGCACATAACTGTATATGTGCCTAATCCCCCGCCATTAACATTATTAAAAAAGCGGGAGATGCCTGCCGCGGAGGGGGCGGGGGTATCTCCCTCAGCACACTGGCGCCACTTTCTTTTTCATCCACTAGGGGTCACTGGAGTACTCTTGGGATATGGACGGCGTAGCAGAACAAAGGCACTGAATATTTAAATTTAGAACTCTCCACCCCTCCATATCCCAGAGTACCTCAGTGTACGACCCCAGTGTTTTTTCGGTGCTCACAGCACTAACATCGGCTTGTGGGAGTTCCCACACTTGTGGAAGATTTTATTAATTTTTTTTATTTTTACTTTTTACACTTCCCTTCCCAGTTTCTAGAAAAACATGGGTCCGGGATGGTGCCGCTGCAAGGCAGCGCATGGCGTGTCGGTCCTCACAAAGAGCACCCTCAGCCACAGGCAGCCTACTGTCTCCTGCAAGCTGGACGGAGCTTACAGATAGAAGCCCCGTCGCAGCCATGAACTGAGACGCTAGACGGAGCTTACAGATAGAAGCCCCGTCGCAGCCATGAACTGAGAAGCTAGACGGAGCTTACAAATAGAAGCCCCGTCGCAGCCATGACTGGAGACATGATCAGATAAGGTAGGCTGGGGAACGGGACGGTCAGCGCAGGCTGCCGCCCGCTATGTGGGGTATTGTAATGCCGCTTCCGCTGCTCATACATCCGCCCGTCAGACGCCCCAGCCGCTCCATACGGCAGCCGCTACGTCCGGCCATCCCAGCCGCTACGTCCGGCCGCCCAGCATGCCAGAACCGGCGCCGCTCCGTCCACCCGCAGACAGCGCTAAGAGTGACAACGGGCCGCCGCTCCGTCCGGCCGCCTAGCAACGGCCACTCGCAGACGCTCCGTCAGTCACCAGCAGAAGCAACGGAGCGCTCCTGGTGACCTCCGCTGCTCGGCAAAAGCCTCCCTGCAAGAATTCCCTGGCTTCCCGCTGAGACACAGCGTTACAGGGAGCACGGGGGGAGGTGGAATCTGGCGGATTACAGCGGCAAGGTGATGTAAAATATTCACTAGATAATAATGATGGTGAGGCATGTATTGTAACACTGGAGGCATGTATTGTAACATGCCCTGTGATTATTTAATGTCTGTTATTATCACTGTATAATAAGGCTATTGAGCCTATATTAATGATGGTGAGGCATGTATTGTATTACTGCAGGAATGTATTGTAACATGCCCTGTGATTATTACTGTATAATAGGCTATTTAGCCTATATTAATATTATCACTGTATAATACGCTATGAGCCTATATTAATGTCTGTGAAGAGCATATATATATTTATTCACACTAGAGCATGTGTTGTACCCTGCTTGTGATTATCATTGTATAATAGGCTATATTAACACTGAAACAATTGTTCTGTGATTATCAGGGTCAGCATGGCATTGGGGCCATTTTAACCATGCTTCCTGTTTTACAGTTGTAATTCCGGAACATTCCTGCCATACATCTCTACGCCACCAGAGGCGCAGGGGTGTTAGTGGGAATTTTTGGTTCTGGTTTCACATAGGCTGCCCATGTGAACTGCTTTTCAGCCAGAAATAAATATATATTACCTTCAGATAATAACTTTACTAAGTCGTGCAGGTGTCTGTCCGTTGCCTATTGTGGTGTCTGTATGCATAGGGGTGTCTGTATGCATAGGGAGTAAGGCTCCAGCGCAGACTAAAAATACTTTTAAACGAGACATAAATCTACCACATGTTCACTGTGTGTAGGTTTTCAGAATCCCAGATCCTATGTTAAACATTGGCAATTCAAATTAACTCCGCTCGACAAGAGCGGTAAGATCGACGGAAGTTATTCCGCAAGCTCTAATGAAGGAGTCTTTCCAAAGGTACAATTTTCCTTTGGGTACCAAGGTGTTAATTTAACTGGTCTTATAATTTAATGCAGTCGGATAATTCTATGTCACACCTCACATTAAACCAGCACAGATAGTGCGGGGTTTGGGCAATCATACATTGCTAATGACCAGTGAGTGAGACAATGTCTCGAATTTACAGAGACTAAGGAGACTCTAACATCTAATCCGTCGAATTTAATTAACAACAGATTTTCAATGAATTTCTTATTTAGAATATCTGACTAAGATTTAAGTCTATTTACCCGTTTCCACATCTAAGTGGGAGAATCCACCATTGGTGAATTCGTCTGTGTCAAACATTATAAACACCCAAGATACATTTGGCTCACTAGGCGCTCTATGTATGGAAACAATGACGATCACGTTTGACTTATCGTTAATACAAAGCGCCAGAGTATCTCTGTAAAGCTTCTGCTGACGGCTGTTACCTCGATTCTCGCTTTTTAGCGTCGCTAGTTTCAGTACGACAAGGCCAGAAGTTGTTTAATAAATTTCAAAACGAAAGTCTTTAGAATCCAGTCTTTTCAAGGCTGTGGTACAAGTCAAGACTTGTAACACCAGGGCGCTAAAGTCAACAAGACAGTGGCTTGACGACCTCTTAGGCCATCTCGAATTTCCAATTGTTGAAGCGCGCCTTTACACATATGCCGGGTTTCCAAACATCCACTCATGGATATATCCGCTATTTAAAGGTTAAAATACTGCCTGTCGGACGAAATTAAGAGTTTTGGCAGGTTGCCATTCAGTCTCTGCTGTTTTCAGCTGTTTTTATTTCCAGCCATGGTACACCAACAGAGTCAGGGTTACTTATTCCCCTCTGTTTGGCGTAACGAAACCAGAGGGCTCCGTCGCAGTCTCAATCAGCAAGTCACTTACTGCAGTTTGGAAAATGGAATTTCTGCGGTTAGTATTTGCATAATTGGAGCCACAAAATGGCACAATTGCGCTTGATCTTCAATACCCATTCCGGTTTGGTCACCGCATCACAGGTTCTAGAGTTTTGCAAAACGCCACAACCATTAACCATTTCATCTACCGTTTGGCTTCTTGTCAACGCCTCGGGTATTTACCAAAGTGATGTTGGTGATAGCTCATCTCAGAGCCCTGCCAGTGACAATCGTTCCATACTTAGACGATCTGCTCATAAGAACTCTGTCTCAACAGAGATTCTTCTTACTGGCGCTACTAACGTACACCATGGTGGCAGGTCAAGTTCAAAAAGCAATCGCATCTAATTCCGTCTCAACGACTTCAATTCCTAGGTATGATTATAAATACGGTAAATCAAAGACATTTACACCAGCAAGAACAAATATACCAGCTAGTACAATTTGTGCAAAAGCCACGCACACTAGCGGTACATTGGTGTATTCGCCTATTAGGAACAATAATGTGTTTTCAAAGCGCGTTAGTTCGCTGGCCTTCTCTCGCGTTTCCCACAGGGGGGCGAGGGTGTATATACTCTGGACGAGAGTCTCAGAGGTTGAGGAGTTGTAGTTAAAAGCAGCGACAGGGGTTCTAAAACGGATCACGACAGATTGCTGTCTATAAATGTCCTGGAACTCCGTGCAATTTACAATGCACTACATGCTTTGCTTTCAGTCTGTCCAAGTACAGTCAGACAACGCAACGGGAGTTGCATATACATCAGGGAGGACCAAGAAGCCACATGGCAATGCGGCAGGTAGCTTGAATCCTCAATTGCCCAGAACACCATTAGGTGATGTTGTCACCAGGGTTCATTCCGGAAGTGAATATCTGTTAGACAGATGATCTCACCCATCGGGATTTATATCCTGAAAACTGGGCATTCAATCCAGAGGTGTTTCATATGTGAGTCCACAGAAGGGGTTACCCTCAGGTATACATGATGGCATCTCGCCACAATTACAAACGCTCAGTATGTGTACAAAACGACAGATCACAAGGGCAGTGGCGGTGGAGGTTCTCACATTCGTGTGGTCATTCAGCATCGTGTATCTGGCTCCACCAGTTTCCGCTGCTCTCTCCGTTGCTAAAACGGATCATAAGACAGTTAGTCACAGTCATATTGGTGATATCTCATGGGTTTCGGAGAGCTTGCTTCTCGAATCTCCAAGGAATACTTGCACACGATCTTGGCCCGCTCATAATACGTCCAACCTGTTACAACAGGGACCGTTCTTTTACCCCTAGTTACCTATGTACCTATTACCTATGTGCTGCGGTGGACGGGGTGGGGGTTCAGACCACCCTCTTAAGAAAAGAAATAGGGCATTACAGTATCAGTTATACCAACCATGTTACGAGCTAGTAAGCCGCTTACGGCAGATCATTATTACAAAATTTGGTGTGCCTATATAGGTGGTGAAGCTCGGAAGTTTCCGACATCATCTTTCAAGTTACCCGTATTCTGTTATTTTACAAACGGGGTGGGATGGAGAACTGCGTTTATCTGCACTGAGGGTGCAGGTATCTGTGTGGTCAAGTTATTTTCAAAGACGTTTGATTCTATTGCGTCGGTACACACCTTTCTACAAGGTGTCATCAAAGTGCAGCCTCCATTTGTCCCACCTACAGTGCCAGGCGACTTGAGGTTGGGTTCAGATTTCTTACAGTTTTCATATTTGAACCCTTACAACAAATGGGGATTACGTTTCTCACTTGGAAAACGTTTTTCTTCTAGCCTTAGCTTCGGCAAGGGTTTTGGTTTTATATTTGGGTGCCTTGTATTCCAAGCCACCGTATTTGAGTTTTCTCATGACAAAGCAGAACTTCGGACGAATTCCGATTTCTTATTCTTCACATCAATACACCAATAGTGGTTCCTGTGTTGACAGCACATTCTAGAATTCTAAATGTGGTACACGCATTACGCGTCTATATGTCCCGAACGTCTACAGTACGTAATACGGGTACGTTGTTTGTTCTCTATGATGCTGCCAACTGGGGTTAGCCAGTTTCTCAGCAGACATTATCCAGTTGGATAAAAATGACTACAAGTCAGGCTTACTTTAAGGCTAAGTTACAGTTGCCTACGTCAGTAATAGCTCATCCCACAGGTTCTGTGGGAATGTCAGGACCAGCTGGTCGTGGAGCGTCTACGACGCGGCTACATAGCTTTCAGTGCACACGTTTGTGCACGTTTACACGTTATGAAACGGTTGCGGCATCAGCATCTAGCTTTGGCCGCCTACTGTTACAAGTGCCAAACAGCTCTCCCGCCCACGAGGGAAGCTTTGGTACGTCCCAAGAGTACTCCAGTGACCCCTAGTGGATGAAAAAGAAAATAGGATTTTGGTACTTACCAGGTAAATCCTTTTCTTTGAATCCATAGGGGGCACTGGACGCCCACCCAGAGCAGTTTTACTTGGGTTGTTTTAAGTTCAGAGGAGCTTATGGTAACACATTTTACCTGGTTTGTATTAAGCTCAGAGGAGCTTATGGTAACACATTTTACCTGGTTTGTATTAAGCTCAGAGGAGCTTATGGTAACAGTTTCACCGATTGGTTCAAAGTATAAAGGTCTATCGGTTATGGTGTCAACTGTTTAGTTGACAGTAACGTTATGGGTCAACTTTGTTGTCCGTTATGTTATAGGAATTCTTCATTGTCAACCTCTCTATAGTTCCTGTTCGCTCAGTAAAAAACAGAGGTCGTACACTGAGGTACTCTGGGATATGGAGGGGTGGAGAGTTCTAAATTTAAATATTCAGTGCCTTTGTTCTGCTACGCCGTCCATATCCCAAGAGTACTCCAGTGCCCCCTATGGATTCAAAGAAAAGGATTTACCTGGTAAGTACCAAAATCCTATTTTCTCTTCACAGCTCCGCTGGAAGGACGCTCCCCAGGCTCTCCCCTGCAGTATACACTACAAGAAGGGTAAAGAGGGGGGGGGGCACATAAATTTAGGCGGAAAAGGTGATATAAGCAGCTATTGGGCAAAATTCACTTAGTGTAAATCCCTGTGTTATATAGCCCTGTGGTGTGTGCTGGCATACTCTGTCTCCCCAAAGGACTTTGTGGGGTCCTATCCTCAGAGCATTCCCTGTGTGTGTGTGTGTGCGGTGTCGGTACGGCTGTGTCGACTTGTTTGATGAGGAGGCTTGCGTGAAGGCGGAGCAGGAGCCGATAAGTGTGATGACGCCCCCTGCGGGGCCGACACCAGAGTGGATGGATATGTGGAAGGTATTAACCGACAGTGACAACTCCTTGCATAAAAGGTTCAATGATGTAACAGCTTTGGGACAGCCGGCTTCTCAGCCCGCGCCTGCCCAGGCGTCTCAGAGGCCATCAGGGGCTCAAACTCCCACTACCTCAGATGGCAGACACAGATGTCGACACACAAATGTACAGTCCACAAGGGCCATCCGATGCATGATTACGGTAATGAAAAATGTGTTGCACATTTCTGACATTAACCCGGTTACCACTAAAAAGGGTATTATGTTTGGGGAGAAAAAGCAGCCAGTGACTTTTCCCCCATCTGATGAGTTAAATGAATTGTGTGAAGTGTGGTGTTCCCCAGATAAGAAATTAGTGATTTCTAAGAGGTTACTGATGGCATACCCTTTCCCGCCAACGGACAGGTTACGTTGGGAAACATCCCCTAGGGTGGACAAAGCGCTCACACGCTTATCAAAAAAGGTGGCACTGCCGTCTCAGGATACGGCCGCCTTTAAAGGAGCCTGCAGATAGACCTCAGGATAGCCTCCTGCTTTCTGTGTATACACACTCGGGTACTATACTGAGACCTGCAATTGCTTCAGCATGGATGTGTAGTGCTGCAGCAGCTTGGTCTGATACCCTGTCAGATAACATTGATTCCCTCGACAGGGATACTATATTGCATATAGAGCATATAAAAGACGTTGTCTTATATATGAGGGATGCACAGAGGGACATTTGCCGGCTGGCATCTAGAATTAATGCAATGTCCATTTCTGCCAGGAGAGTATTATGGACTCTGCAGTGGACAGGTGATGCTGATTCTAAAAGGCACATGGAGGTTTTGCCTTATAAGGGTGAGGAATTGTTTGGGGACAGTCTCTCGGACCTCTTATCCACAGCAACAGCTGGGAAGTCGACTTTTTTTACCTCAGGTTCCCTCCTAGCCGAAGAAAGCACCGTATTATCAGGCACAGTCCTTTCAGCCTCGAAAGGCAAGCGGGTCAGAGGCGCATCCTTTCTGCCCAGAGGCAGGGGTAGAGGGAAAAAGCTGCACCAGACAGCCAGTTCCCAGGAACAAAAATCCTCCCCTGCTTCCACTAAGTCCACCGCATGACGCTGGGGCTCCACAGGTGTGGCCAGGTGCGGTGGGGGCGCGTCTCCGGAACTTCAGCGACCAGTGGGTTCGCTCACAGGTGGATCTCTGGGTTCTACAAGTGGTATCTCAGGGATACAAGCTGGAGTTCGAGGCGACTCCCCCTCGCCGTTACCTCAAATCAGCCTTGCCAGCTGCTCCCAGAGAAAGGGAGGTAGTACTGGCGGCAATTCACAAGCTGTACCTTCAGCAGGTGATAATCAAAGTTCCCCTCCAACAGGGACGGGGTTACTATTCCACAATGTTTGTGGTACTGAAACCAGACTGTTCGGTGAGACCCATTCTAAATTTGAAATCCTTGAACACTTATGTAAGGAAGTTCAAGTTCAAAATGGAATCGCTCAGGGTGGTTATTGCAAGCCTGGAAGAGGGGGATTTTATGGTGTTGCTGGACATCAAGGATGCTTACCTACATGTCCCCATTTACCCACCTCACCAGGAGTACCTCAGTCCTGTACCACAAACCTGTCATTACCAATTCCAGACGTTGCCGTTTGGTCTGTCCATGGCACCGAGGTTATTTACCAAGGTAATGGCCGAAATGATGATACTCCTTCGAAAGAAGGGAGTTATAATTATCCCGTACTTGGACGATCTCCTTATAAAGGCGAGGTCCAAGGAGCAGTTGTTAGTCAGCGTAGCACTATCTTGGGAAGTGCTACAACAGCACGGCTGGATTCTGAATATCCCAAAGTCACAGCTGATTCCTACTACGCGTCTGCTGTTCTTGGGCATTATTCTGGACACAGAACAGAAGGTGTTTCTCCCAGAGGAGAAGGCCCAGGAATTATCTCTGGTCAGGGACCTCCTGAAACCAAAACAGGTGTCGGTGCATCACTGCACGCGAGTCCTGGGAAAGATGGTGGCGTCATACGAAGCCATTCCTTTCGGCAGGTTCCATGCCAGGATCTTTCAGTGGGATCTGTTAGACAAGTGATCCGGATCGCATCTTCAGATGCATTGACTGATCACCCTGTCCCCCAGGGCGTCTCTTCTCTGGTGGCTGCAGAGTGCTCACCTCCACGAGGGCCGCAGGTTCGGCATACAGGACTGGGTCCTGGTGACCACGGATGCAAGCCTCCGAGGATGGGGGGGGGCAGTCACTCAGGGAAGAAACTTCCAAGGGCTGTGGTCAAGTCAGGAGACTTGTCTGCACATAAATATCCTAGAACTAAGGACCATATACAACGCCCTAAGCCAAGCGGAGCCTCTGCTTCGAGACCAACCAGTGCTGATTCAGTCAGACAACATCACTGCAGTGGCCCATGTCAACAGACAGGGCGGCACAAGAAGCAGGGGGGCGATGGCAGAAGCCACCAGGATTCTTCGTTGGGCGGAGAATCACGTGCAAGCACTGTCAACAGTGTTCATTCTGGGGGTCGACAACTGGGAAGCAGACTTCCTCAGCAGACACTACCTCCACCCGGGAGAGTGGGGACTTCATCAAGAAGTCTTCACGCTGATTGCAAATCGATGGGAACTCCCACAGGTGGACATGATGGTGTCACGCCTCAACAAAAAAGCTAAACGGGTATTGCGCCAGGTCAATGGACCCTCGCGCGATAGCTGTGTCTGCACTAGTAACACCATGGGTGTTCCAGTCTGTTTGTGTTTCCTCCTCTTCCTCTCATACCCAAGGTGCTGAGAATTGTAAGAAAAAGAGAGTACAATATTCATTGCTCCGGATTGGCCAAGAAGGACTTGGTACCCGGAACTGCAAGAAATGCTCAGAGGACCCATGGCCTCTGCCTCTCAGACAGGACCTGTTACAACAAGGGCCCTGTCTGTTCCAAGACTTGCTGCGTTTGACGGCATGGCGGTTGAACGCCAGATCATAGCAGAAAAGGGCATTCCGGATGAAGTTATTACTACGCTGATGAAGGCTAGGAAAGACGTGACAACAAAACATCACCGTATATGGCGAAAGTATGTTGCTTTGTGTGAGGCCAAGAAGGCCCCTACAGAGGAATTCCAGCTGGGTCGATTCCTGCACTTCCTACAGTCAGGAGTGACTATGGGCCTAAAATTAGGATCCATAAAGGTCCAGATTTCGGCCCTATCCATTTTCTTTCAAAAAACTGGCTTCACTGCCTGAGGTTGACGTTTGTTAAGGGAGTGCTGCATATTCAGCCCCCTTTTGTGGCACCTTGGGATCTTAATGTGGTGTTTCCTGAAGTCACACTGGTTTGAGCCACTTAAGACCGTGGAGCTAAAGTATCTCACATGGAAAGTGGTCATGCTGTTGGCCTTAGCGTCGGCTAGGTGTGTGTCAGAATTGGCGGCTTTGTCATGTAAAAGCCCCTATCTGGTTTTTCATATGGACAGGGCAGAATTGCGGACTCGTCCGCAATTTCTAACAAAGGTTGTGTCTTCGTTTCATTTGAACCAACCTATTGTGGTGCCTGCGGCTACTCGTGACTTGGAGGATTCAAAGTTGCTGGACGTGGTCCGGGCTTTGAAGATTTATGTTTCCAGAATGGCTGGAGTCAGGAAGACTGACTCGCTGTTTATCCTGTATGCATCCAACAAGCTGGGTGCTCCTGCTTCAAAGCAAACTATTGCGTGCTGGATCTGTAACACTATTCAGCAGGCTCATTCTGCGGCAGGATTGCCGCATCCAAAATCAGTGGAAGCCCACTCCACAAGGAAGGTGGGCTCTTCTTGGGCGGCTGCCCGAGGGGTCTCTGCATTACAGCTTTCCTGAGCTGCTACTTGGTTGGGTTCAAACACTTTTGCAAAATTCTACAAGTTTGATACCACCAGGTCTGTTATATATATATATATATATATTTTATTATATATTTATTTATTTATTTATATTATCGCCACGGCTGTACCTACCTGCTGGGCACCCATCCCAAGTGCGGACTTTCTGCACTACGTGTATATAGTTATTGCTTGATAAAGGGTTATGTTGGCATCCTTTGGTTGATGCTATGTTTGTTCATACTGTTAACTGGGTATAGTTATCACAAGTTATACGGTGTGGCTGGTATGAGTCTTACCCTGGATTCCCAAATCCTTTCCTTGTAATGTCGGCTCTTCCGGGCATAGTTTCCTTAACTGAGGTCGGGAGGAGCCAGTGCACACCAGGTAGTACTGAATCTTTCTTTAGAGTGCCCAGTCTCCTGCGGAGCCAGTCTATTCCCCATGGTCCTTACGGAGTCCCCAGCATACACTACAGACTACGAGAAATAGATTTACCGGTAAGTAAAATCTTATTATTTTTTTTTCCCCGTTCTGCCATTGGGGAGACGTTATAGGTGTTCAAGATGTCGTACCACTTGGTTAAGGATTAGTTCTTCCCTTCTGTGATAGCTTGAATTCTCAACTTTGCTAAATGTTGTGATTGTATTTTATCTGGTGTATAGGATATGAGAACTGCATGTAATTTCGCTTTTCATGTTATAGTGACAATAAATTATTCTTATTGCCGTTTTAGATTTTTGGCACCTCATCCTCAATGCTTTTTTTTTTTTTGAGCATTCTGGGGTGAATGGACTTACTAGAGTTTTGGCTATGTCAAATTTCCCTCTTGTCCAATTTTCACTGTTCCATTTTTACATAATTCTTATAAAACAATGAAATATTTGGTCTAAAGGATTTATTTTTATTTTTGTTCCATAGTTTCCAAACAAGAATCTGAAGCAGCTGCAGAAAGATAAAAACAGGTAAGCCTTTAGATGTTGAGTGAAGCATATGTTCCCTGATTCTATAAACGACCCTAGATTGCTTCTAGATATGAAGTCCTGACTTCTACATTTTGTTCATCCCCGGCTCAATGCTTTGCTATTGTACAATCACCAAATAAGAATTAGACATGTTTCTTGCTGCCGTAGCCGGTAAACACCCATTCAGCTGATCACCCTCTGTGATCTGTTCAGGATGCATATAATGGGAGACTTTTGGAAAATAGGTTTATTCGAGAAATTGATCCAGGCAGTTCTGTAGCTTGGTGAATAGGAACATTTTTACATGTAGGTACCCTTTTTAATCTCTGATAACTGAATCTGAGGTGTTTGTTCCTCCCCAGTAGAAAGAAAAGCACTCAGAACGCTGAAAGCGGAGACGGAGAGAATACTTCTCCAATGGTCGCCACAGAGGATGACTGCCAGGACGAGACTGAGCCGAAAGATTCTGTGACAGACGCGTGTGAGCCAGCAGTTGAAGATGAGGATGAAACTGCCGCTCTTATGAAAACCAGCAGCTCTACTGGCGATGGTGCAAAAGTGGCTGACACAAGTGATATTGACATGAAAGACGAGGAGACAGCTGAGGCAGAAGGGCCAAACGCCTCTACTCCTATTGCTAAAGTAACGGCTGACAAAAAGAAGGTACAGACATTAATCCTTTCCTGTTGTACTTGTGAGACCAAAATTTACTACAGTACTGTGCAAAAGTTTTAGGAAGGTGTGGAAGAAATACTGCAAAATAAGTGCTTTCAAAAATAGAAGTGTTAATAGTTTTTTCTTCGGGGTCCATGGTCTCCACAGGGAATACCTTTGTTATGCTGGCGGAGGCCATGACTGGCACCAAACAGCTTAAGCTTGTGAGCCTCGCAGGATGCACTGGGCTCCTCTCCCCTCATACCCTGCCCCCATGCTCAGGTACTTCAGTTTTTCTCTTACGTCCTAGTGTATACCGGGGAACTGTACTTTAGTACCATGGGGTATAGATCGGGTCCACTGGAGCTTGGCACTTTAAAACCTGTGTGTGGCTCCTCCCCTCTATGCCACCACCTTCCAGACTAAGTTTAGAAAAAAGTGCTAAATGAGCCAGGTGCATTTCTCTGGAGCTCCAGATTTTTTTTTTATTTTTTTGTTAAGGTAGTACTGGTTGGCAACCAGTCTACCTGCTTTGTGGGACTTAGAGGGGGTCCAAACCAACCTCCAGAGGGTTAATGTTTCGTAATCCCAGCTGACAGGACACTGAGCTCCTGAGGTGCTGTTTCACACACCACACTGTGCCCACGCCAGCAACTAACAGATGCCAAAGAGTTGCAGTGAGTGTTAACACCGGGGCCCCGGTTATCTGTGGGGTTGGGGGGCGGTGTTGGATCAACACTCTTCAGGGTCGGTGGACCAAGGATTCTCTCCTCAGATAAACATTCTGAAATTGCGGGGGTGTTCAATACTCTAAACCTGGCCTAGCATCTCATACAGAACAGACCTGTTCAAGTACAGTTGGACAATGCCACCACGGTGGCGTAAATCGTCAAGGCGGCACTCAAAGCTACGTGGCAATGAGGGAAGCGTCAAAGATTCTTCAATGAGCGGAACGCTTTCTGCTGGCCATATCGGCAGTGTTCATTCCAGGGGTCCTCAACTAAGAAGCAGACTTCCTCAGTCACCAGGATGTACACGCCGGAGATTGGAGCCTCCATGCAGAAGTATTTCAACTCCTAGTGGACAAGTGGCACCTTGACACAATAACAAGGTTCCGGTCTTCGGAGCATGGACAAGGGATCCTCAAGCAGCGTTCGTGGATGCACTGGCAATTCCATGGAACTTTCGGCTGCCGTACGTTTTTCCTCCAGTGTCATGTATTGCTTGAACTTCCTTATTACCCTGGGCAGAAGGAGGAATCCTGCTTCTGATCGCTCCAGCGTGGCCCAGACTGCATTGGTTCTCAGACCTACAGGGTCTCTCGATAGAGCGTCCTCTTCTACTTCTGCAATGCCCAGACCACCTTTATATATAATTTTTTTTTCTTTTTCTCACTGTCCCTGGTGCCACTTGTTCTTGATTGGAGTGGTTGCCAGTCTTCCTTCCTTGCCATTTGCCTTAGGCTTGTTGACTAAACTTGAAGCATGGGGAAGGGGTGTAGATCAATGGCGACCCATATGGTTGACATGAAGTAAATTGCCTGAGTCAATAGGCTGACGAGATCCAAGGTGGTTGGGGTGTGGTTCATAGGATCGACCACTATCTGACGGTGACTAAGTCGAAACCTAAAATAGGTTGACACAAGCATTAGGTCGACATGAGGGATTTTTTTTGGTGCAGGACAGGGAACCCTAATTAGTGCAGTGTCCCTTGCTTCAGGCAAGGTGCCTTGCTCTGCTGCACAGTTTACTGTTCCCAATTGTCGTCTACATGGATTGTGAAGTATGAAAGAAAAATGAATAAAATTGTGACTAGTGTCTACCTAGTGACCTTGTCAGCCTAGAAACCATGTTGACCTAATGACAACCTAGAGACCAGATACAGGTTGACAGGTTCAAAAGGTTGTCATGCAAATGGCTGACACAATTTTTGTCTTGTATGTTAAACCCATGTGAGCCAAATTAATGGAAACGTGTATCCTCGCAGGCTCACTTCGGGGAAGTTAGTTCCCAATCGGTCTATTTGGATTGTAAGTGATAAAATAAATCGAAGTCCCTTTTGACCCCATCATCTGGAACCCATAGGGGAGAGGTAACCTGGGCTGCTGGAAAGAGAACCTGAGGCTCGGCCATCTATACCCAGTGTCAAGCCTATCTGTTCCAAGAAAAGGAACAGACAAGAACTTGCATCTCCTCCTTTCTTTGCCCCTTTATTGACTGCAAATAAAAGCAAGCAAGGTTCTCCGGCCTGGTTAACCAGTGTAGTATTAGGGGTGTATTCAATACCTGTCGGATCCTTTCCAATAGAAGGGATAAGACGGGTCGGTATTAAATTCCGGTTTGGCCCATTCCTGACCATGTCAGTCCGACTTTAAAAACAAACAAAACAGATTGCCATTGTCTGAAACGGGGCTAAAACCTTTCTGGCTTGGCCGTGCTTCCGACAATACACGTGGATCGGCATCCCTGCGTGTATTCTGACAAGTCTGCTTTCCCTACTTGTCTGAAGAAACGGGGCCAGATTGAATAGGTCTGAATCCCTTCTGACCTAAAACAGTCAAACTGCCGTCTTTCCGACAAGACGGCAGTTTCCGACTTTAATTGAATACCCCCTTAGCGTGCAAGGTTCAAAAAGAACCTTGTGGCTAATTGAATCTTCCCCCCTATAACTGTTCCTTGCTTAATGACAATCATAGTCTATAGGAGAGATCTGAGTCGATGAGTTTCATGCTGTCTTTTCCTGTATAAAAGTTGTATCCTTAGCTACTAATTCACTTTTTATTTTTGTTCCAACTATTCAGAAACCAGATGGGAAGGCTGACCAGAAACCTAAACTGAAACCAGGGTTTGGTCGTATTCTGCATTTCAGCAACTTGCCCACTTTTGGCTATACTGACGCTGCATTTATGAAGCTGGGCAAAGCATGTGGAAAAGTGATAACGTATAGAATAATGAGAGTGAAGCACCAGGTAAATGCACCTATATGAGGAGTTGGCCAAGTGTTTATTTTTTTTATTTTTAGTGATTTATTTGGCTTGAGTCATACATGTGAAGTGAGCGGTCGTCTGTTTGCTTGTAGGGTTATATTGAAATGGAGAAGCCGGAAGATGCTAATACCATGGTACAACGCTGTGCTAAGAGACCTCTGTGGTTTTACGGAAAGAGATTGAAAGTAGACATCTGTAAACAATTTGAGAGTCTTTCTCTAAAAGTAAGTAATTCGATTCCTAGAGAGCACTTCTGCACCCAGGTCCCTCTTACTGTCTTGTTTTGGGGATTTGTTCCCATTTGGAAGGCACTGCGGAGCAAATGGTAATTTTTGAAATGCTCAATATGTGTATGATGCGTTCATTCCTATCTGCAAATGCTAGACTAGGACACCAGTCACAAAGCTCTGTCCAAGATCTTATGGGTCCACTGCACAGGAAATGCAACAGTCAACCTAAAATGTGTCTTCCTTCATCTGGGGGACACTTCATTAAACATGGGGTTAGAGTGGGAAGTAGGCGTCTGTACTCAAGAGCTATCAGTATATGAAGTAATCTCCTGTAACACCCCAGTTTTTCATTAAGTGCTAAAGGAGTAGGTGAACGCTGAATTGGCTCCAGAGACGGGAACTATATTATACTTATCCTGCCAGGTGCCCTCCACGGCTAATACAGCTATATACTGTACCACAGATTCTTGGCAGCACTCCCAAAAAACGGGTAATTGCCCCCAAATTTCTTGAACTATTTGGTTCATTGCAGCTGTTGGGGATAAAGTATTAAAACATAGATATTTCCTTTTTATACAAGTGAACACACCCCACGTGCAGTGCTCCATACACCCACAGTTGGACTTCTGGGGCCGTCATCAACCACACAAGCTTGTCAAGGTGGTGACATTAACCAAAACTAGTGCTCCCATCACCATGGAAACTAAGTATAAGAAGTCATTTATTCAAAGAGCAGTTTGTAAATAAAAAGACATTAAGCAGACAATTATTAAATACAACAGATGTACTAGTACATCAATCTTTAATGTATTCAAAAATACTTACTAGACAATCTTAATTTATAAGAAACAAGGCAATCGGAGGCGAAGCAGGAAGGGACAATCGACAAGATGTACTAAAAGGTCTGCTGACTGCTGAAGCAGGGGAGAGCTCCCCTCCGGCGATGTTCCCTTGAGTGCACAGCGCTCTCTCCTTCCTGGCTGTCTCCTCTGCGCATGCGCTGGATCTCGCTACTCATGCGAGATCCCCTGCGCTTTCTGGAGCCGGCACCTGCCACAGGCAGGGACAGCTCTATTGCTGCTGTGGGCATCGCCCCCTGCAGTTGTCAAAATTGCCCACACACCGGTCTGTTGCTGTCTGTGCAACGCAAGTGTCTTACATGTGGGAGAAGCGGTATCTGCACATAACATGCGCTGATGCTGCTTCTTCCCCATATCGCAGGGTATTACATTTACCCCTTAATTCTGACACAGGTTACATATAGGTTCCTACTATTTGTCTATAGAAATACAGAAACATTCACCTACTGAACAGTAAATATAGTTAATTCCATTTTGGATAGCTGCTGGGCATAGTTTTGTATCCTACATTAACTGTAGAAATGTGTGAGGTCTGCAGGTTGTGAGGACAATCTAAAGACACACCACACAGGTCTAATATTGGAAGCTGTGCTGGTTCTGGTAATCCTGCTCAGTACAAGAGGAGCTGCAGGTTCAGAGTATGTGCTTGGCTGAGGAGCCAATGGCGAAGGCTACAATCTGGGATTATGACGGGGTGCCTCTAAGCCAGAAACCCCCCTAAGCGTGACATTACCTTACTGATGAGGTGTTGTCAGCATAGTACTTGTACACCAGCAAATTCCAGGTGCTCTAGGTAAAATATGAGTAATTTTTTTTTATTTGAGATTGGAAATCGTTTATGGAAACAGTCATATGATGTAAAGACTTCAGTGATGTCCTCCTGCACAGATCCATTTTCGAAGATGGTCTCATACCCCTTTTCCACCAAAATCCCAGATCTAACCCAGTTTCTCTAATGTCCTAGGGCACGGGTTCTCAAACTCTGTCCTCAGGACCCCACACAGTGCATGTTTTGCAGGTAACCCAGCAGGTTCACAGGTGTATTAATTAATCACTGACACATTTTAACAGCTCCATAGGTGGAGCTAATTATTTCAATTGTGATTCTTTGAGGAGACCTGCAAAGCATGCACTGTGTGGGGTCCTGAGGACCGAGTTCGAGAACCTGTGTCCTAGGGGATACTGGTATGGATTAGTACCATGGGGTATAGATCGGATCCATGGAGCCTGGCACTTTAAGAAATGTTTAGTGTGTTCTGGCTCCTCCCCTCTATGCTCCTCCACCGTACTCTGTTTAGAAAAATGTGCCGAAGGAGCTGGGTGCTTTTTCTGGAGCTCCAGAGTGTTCTTCAGAAAGTTTTTAGTTGTCGGGCAGCACTGGTTGGCACCAGTCTGCCTACTTCGTGGGACTTGGGCCGTTTTAGTTACAGCAGCAGAGGTGGCCCAGAGACCCACTATAGCATGTGGGTGGATTACACAAGCCATTGCAAAATGGTCTGGTAATTTAAAGGTTTAGACACCTTGTCTCGGATATTTTACTCCTGCAACAAATACAAGATTCTGCAAACTTTATGGTTGAAGCCATTAAAAAGAGGTCTGCTTAATGCACGCACCACAGCTATGGCAGTGTCGGCATGCAGGGGATTATGGCTGCGTCGGTGGACTGCTGACTAACAGTCAAAGGTGTGGAAGGCCTGCCTTTTACAGGTGAGGCCTTATTTGGCGAAGAACTTAAGTGGATTTCACAGGCTGCTGCGGGTAAATCCACCTTTCTGCTTCAGTGTCCACAGGATAACATTGGGATATGGATGTAGCGACACACGATTGGCACAGACTATCAAAGCTTTCGGCCTCCCAGAATGCACCGGGCCAGTTCTCTATTCTCTGCCTCCTGGCTCAGGAAAAAGAGTTTTGTTTGTGGCAGGAACTGGACCATGGTCAATGGGATCCTGGTTTTTAGCAGCCATAAGCTTTATTTTTATAGGTTCTCCCCCCCCCCCCCCCTGCTCCCCTCTGAGCGATCTTTCTAAAAAGCGTCTTATACGTACCTTAGTCGATCCAACAACTCTCTGCCTGTCCACCTTCTTGGGATCCAATTTCGGACTGCAGAGTTTCGGAGTGTGGCCAGAGGTTCCTCTTCCACCCCCAAAGGTGCTAGAGGAAAACCATGCAAACCAGTGACTGTTGGTGCTCAGGAACAGAGCTCCAGCTCAGTCTCCTCAAAGCCTTCCACATGACACTGGCCTAGGAGACCGGCAGGTGGGACCCTGGCTAAAAAAAAATTTCAGTGACACCTGGACAAGTTCTTGCCAGGACCCCTGGGTCATAGAACTTATATCCCAGGGCTACATGCTGGAGTTCCAGGATCTCCCACCTCAGATTCTTAAATCAGGCTTACCAGTTTCATAATAAGCAAAAGTAACCTTACAAGAAGCTATTCAGAAACTGTTACAGACCCAGGTCATTGTTCGAATTCCACTTAATCTACAAAACAGGGGCTACTATTCCAGCTTTGTTTTTAGTTCAGAAACCGGACGGCTCGGTAAGACCGATCCTAAATCTCAAGTCACTGAACCCATACTTGCGGGCGTTCAGATTCAAGATGGAGTTTGAGAGCAGTGATCTTAGGTCTGGAAGAGGGGGAATTGCTAGTGTCACTGGATAGCAAGGCTGCGTAACTTCACATTCCGATCTGGCGGTCTCATCAGGCTCATCTACGATTTGCACTGCAGGACTGTCTCTACCAGTTTCAGGCCCAGCCATTTGGTCTCTCCACAACACTGAGCGTTTCCACCAAGGTGATAGCAGAGATGATGATGCTACTCCGCAAACAGGCAGTGAACATAATTCCTTACCTGGACAATCTTCTGATAAAGTCTGTCCAGGGAGCAGTTGCTGAACATTGGTCTCACAACCAGATTACTCACAGGTCATGGGTGGGTTCTGAACCTGGCAAAATATCACCTGTAACCTACGCAGAAGCTTAATTTCCTGGGAATGATACTGGACACAGTCTCAAAGTGTTCCTTTCCTTGGAAAATGTAACTAATCCAGTCAATGGTTTGTGCTGTCTTGAAGCCAAACCGAATCTCCGTACATCTATGCATCTGCCTTCTGGGGAAAAATGGTTTCTTATGAGGCAAATCGGTACGGAAGGTTTCATTTGAGGCCCTTCCAACTGGATCTGTTGGACAAATGGCCCGGATTGCATCTACACATGCATCAGGGGATTCGTCTGCCGCCAAAAGCCAGAATCTCCCTCCTGTAGTGGTTACAAACTTCTCACCTGGTGAAGTCGAAGGTTCGGGATTCAGAATTGGATTCTGTTAACCACAGATGCAAGCCTCCAGAGGTTGAGGAGAAGTAACCCAGGGGGTGCAGTTTCAAGGAAGATGGTCAAGTTAGGAAGTTGTTCTTCCCATAAATATTCTGGAGCTCAGGGAAATCTATAACGACCTTCTTCAGTCTGACAATATGACAGCAGTGACGTACATAAACTGACAAGGCGGAATGGAAAGCGCAGCCACAATGGCAAGTGCCAAGAATTCTCCTCTGAGCGGGAAAGCACGCTGAGGCGTTGTCAGTGATCTTCATTCCTGGAGTAGACAACTGGGAAGCATATTTCCTAAGCAGACACTACCTTCACCCGGAGGTGTTTCAGTGGCTGACACGTCTGTGGGGTTATCCACAAATCAACATGATTGCCTCTCGACTCAACAAGAAGCGCAAGCAGTATTATTCCAGGTCAAGGGACCCATAGGCTGTAGCAGTCTATGCCCTGACAACTCCGTGGGTCTACCAGCTGGTATACTGGTTTCCTCCAATTCCTCTGATCCCAATAGTTCTCAAGACTAAAAGGGGAAAGAGTTCAGACATTCCTGATTGCTCTGGACTGACCACGAAGGGCCTAGTATGCAAATCTTCTCAATATGCTAATCGAAGATCCATGGCATCTACCTCTTCGAGAGGATCTTCTGCAACAGGACCCATTTGTCTATTAAGACTTGCCACGGCTACGTTTAACAGCATGGAAGTTTAAAAGGCGCATTCTAGCCAAGAAAGGGATTCCTGACAAGGTCATCCCAACTATGGTCCAAGCCAGGAAGGGAGTAACGTCAAAACATTATCATTGTATCTCGAAGAAATGTCTGTGAGCAGACCATATTCTACGATGGAATTTCATCTGGGACGTTTCCTGCTTTTCTGCAATCTGGAGTGGATGGGCGGCCTAGGCTCCGTAAAAGTTTAAATTTCAATCTTGTCTGTTTTCTTTCAGAAACAATTTGGCTTTTCTACCTGAAGTTCAGACGTTCTTGAGGGGTATTCTTCATATCCAGCCTCCTTTTTGTGCCTCCCACGGCAACCTGGGATCTCAAGTTGGTTCTGTGGTTCCTTCAATCGGACTTGTTTGAACCGTTATTCGAGGTAGACGTAAATTATTTTACATGGAAGACTGTCACGCTGTTGGCCTTGGCTTCGGCAAGATGCGTGTCTGAACTGGGGGCGTTCTCACAAGAGCCCCTACTTTGATTTTCTACGAGGACAGAGCTGGACTCGTCAGCAATTCATTCCTAAGGTTGTCGGACAATTGTGGTTCCGGTTGTCAGACACGTCTACCTTCCGTCCAAGGACTTTGAAATAGTATATGTAAAGCGATCGACTTATGAGGAAATCTGACTGTGCTTCAAAGCAGTCGATTGCACGCTGGATCAGGCTCACTATCCAACATGTTTATTCCAATGCAGGTTTGCCAATTCCAAAATCTGTTCAGTCCCACGCGGTCAGTGGGTTCTTCCTGGGCGGCTGCCTGGGGGATGTCGGCATTACAGCTCTGCCAAGCAGCAACTTGGTCAGGTTTGAACACGTTTGCCAAGTTTTACAAGTTTGATACCTTGGCTTCTGAGGACCTTCAGTTTGGTCAGTAAGTTCTGCAGTAACCCCGGCACACTCCCACCCGGTTTGGGAGCATTGGTACTTCCCCAAGGTACTAATGGATTCCTAGTATCCCCTAGGACGTAAGCGAAAATAGGATTTTAATTATTTACCGGTAAAGCCTTTTTCTCGTAGTCCGTAGGAGATACTGGACGCCCACCCGGTTCTTCGTTTTTCATGCACGGTTGCTTGTTTAACTGTTTGGTTCAACTGTTGCTGTCCCTGTTTTTCATGTTTTGGTTAGCATGGCTATCCTTGATATGATTGTGCTGGTTCGAAATCTCACCACTTTGCTTGCGTTTTCTTTTTCTCAAAGTGTCAGTCTCCTCGGGCAGAGTTTGCTAGACTGAGTGGGGCATAGGTAGGGTAGGAGGGGCATAGAGGGAGGGTAGGAGGGGCATAGAGGGAGGAGCCAGCACACGTTATCAAACTTCTATAGTGCCCATGGCTCCTAGTGGACCTGTCTATACCACATGGTACTAAGGATTCCCAGTATCCCCTACAGACTGAGAAATGGATTTACCGGTAGGTAATTAATTCTGACACAGCCAGTATAAAAAAAAATCTGAGATGTGATCTGGGAGCAGGGACCCAGCGGCAGAGTCCACCCGGCTCCAGCAAGCGACGACCTGCTGGGTGAAAGCTGCCATGAGCCTCCGCTGCTAACCCCCCCCCCCCCTGGGCAGCGCTGACAGCAGCAGGAGGTCAGGAAATAAGGAACGGCCAAATCCGACAGTCTGATTTGGCCGCTCTTTTGAATAGGGTAATGGACACGACTCTTAATGAATATACCCCTAAGAAGGTAATCAGACGTGCAAAGGCACAAGTTGAGGAGAAAATGGCCAGCTCTGTTGGTAAAGGAGGCAAAACTTTTTTTTTTTTTTTTGTGTTGAGAAAATCAGAGAGGGATAATAAGACTTAAAACTGTCTGAAGACAAGGCAATAGCAGATCTACATTTTTACATTGTATTTACTGCAGAAAGAGGGTTAGGGCCACAGTGAAATTGTAAACAGTCCTAAAAATGAGGTGGATATATTTACAGAGCAGAAGGTCCTGTAAGTACTCTGAAAACAAAGTTGATAGATCAATGGGGTAAGATGGGATACATCCAAGGATACTAAAAGCTGTAAGGGGTGCTGATAACACCACTAGAATAATTATTTTAACCAGTCTCTAGCTACGGGAGTAATTCCAGAGGACTGGAAAGTAGTACAGGTAATCCAACTGCACGAAAGTGGAAGCATGGAAGAGGCAAACTACTGACCATTGAGCCTTACATCAGTAGGGAAATTGATGGAAATACTGTTAACAGTAAAAATTGTGGAGTATCTCAAAAGCAGCAATTTACAGGATCCTTAACAGCATGGCATTACTGTTATGAGATCATGCCAAACAGCTTACTAACTTTTTTTTTTTTTGACTAGTTGACTAATGAAGTAGGGGTCATAAATGTAGCATATGTAAACTTTAGTAATGCTTTTGGCAGTGTCCCATATCGCAGACTGCTAAATAAACTCCAAAAGCATGAGTTTGGTTTCTACAGGGGAATTCAATTATTTTGTATGCCCAGCCCACCGTCTAAAGGGACGGGAGATCGCGGGTTGCAGTTCAATTGGAAAATGTAAAGTCGGACAGTTACGAGGGTGAGGTTCCGATGTAAATTCTGTTAAGGCTGTAATCTTTCTATAATCCTCACTTCTACTTTTTTTTTTTTTTTATATAATTGTACTTTTGACCATAGCTACAATCTCGTAGGTAAAACAATGAATAATGAATTTTTTTGGCATGTCTGGTTTTTGGCCTTTATCCTGTTTCATCCTTCGTTTTTGTTTTGCTTTTTGTAGTCTGTCTCTCTCTGGGTGCTGGGGTTAGTGGATTTCGCTCTAGTCCGATTTTCCCTCTGTTCCACTTTTGCATAATTCTTCGGTAACAATTATATATTTGTGGTCTGAAGGATTTATTTTCATTGTTCCATAGTTTCCAAGCATGAATCTGCAGCAGCTACGGATAGAATATAACAGGTAAGCCTCTTAGATGTTGAGTGAAGCATATGTTCCCTGATTCTAGAAGATTGCTTTTAGATAAGTCCTGACTTCTACATTTTGGCCACTCCTGGCTTAATTCATTGCTATTGTACCATCACCAGATGAGAATTCTAAAGACCTGTTTCTTGCTGCTGTAGCTGGTAAACACTTATTCAGCTGATCACCTTCTGTGATCTGTTTAGGATGCATATAATAGGAGACTTTCTGTAAAGGTCTATAAAAGAAATTGACCCAGGCAGTTCTGTAGCTTGGTGGATTGGAACATTTTTACAATTGAGCCCCCTATAAATCCCTGATAACAGAAAATTAGGTTTCTCATATGTCCTTGAGGATGCTGGGGTTCCATTTAGTACCATGGGGTATAGACTGGTCCACAAGGAGCCATTGTCACTTTAAGGGTGAGATTCAAATGTTTGAAAAGTCAGTCGGCTGTCTGTTTTTTCCCCTTTCTATCAGACTTTTCTAACATTTGACTCTTCCCCCCCCCCCCCCCCCCCCTCCTCCCTAAGTTAAATAGTGTGGGCTGGCCCCTCCTGCCAGACTGTTTAGAGAATGTGCCCGGAGGAGCCGGTCACAGCTAGGGGAGCTCTTAAGAGTTTTTTATTTTTTAGTTTTTATTTTACAGGAGGCTGTTAAGTCTCCTGCTTCATCGGACTTAGGGGGGAGTAATTAACCAACTTAATAGAGTTAATGGTCCATTACTCTGCTGAAAGGATACGGAGCTCCTGATGGAAATGGTCGCAAGCCACGAGGCGACCGCCCATTCCCGCAGCACGCCGCCAGCCCCTAACAGAGCCAGAAGATAGAGCGGTGAGTACAGCGCCGGCGTCATGGTTAGCTGGTCGCAGGTGTGTATGGCGGCACAAGGGTGGGAGCGCAGTTCTGAGGGCTGTGCTCCAGGAAGGCACGGCAACATGCACTCTATGTAGGTGCAGTGAGGGGTGTCCTGAGCCAGCGTTATATACCCTACACTGGTCAAGGTGCTAACAGGGGCTAATCCCACTGTTGGCAATAAATACATCAGGCCAGTATAATGAAGTGTGGGAAGCCGTGCGCCATTGCAGGGGGCGGGGTTTCCCCTCAGAGCGGATCCATCAGCTCACCAGCACCATTTTCTCCCTGCAGATCTCCACACAAGACGCGGACAGGGAAGCACTGCCCCTCCACATAACTCCAGCATACCTCTGCAGTACCAGGGGGTTATAGATAAAGGGAGTGTAGTATAGTACTAGCTACCCTATTAAGGTTAGTTAGCAGCGCTGGGCTTTTATCATAACGGCCTGAAAGGTCATGGAGTGGCTGGCTCCTCATACTCTGTGACTGTTCTCTGGGGGGGGAACTGTCTGACATTTTCCTGTGTGCATATGTCTCACATTACCATGTCTAGGGACTGTGTCCTGTACTGCAGAATGTATATTTTCACCTGAGGAGTCTATATCATGTACTCAAGACTGTACAGATGCTCGACCTTCTGGATCTGAACACCCCTGGGTGGATTCCATAAGGGGGATGATATCCAGTATTTCTACAAAATTGTCCCATACGGAGAGAGAGTTTTTAAGAATCTATGGAGGATATGATTTATTCACCCCTCACTACTTTGCCTCTCAACCCACCTCATACCCGCAAAAAGTACAGATAATGCAAGCTGACACGGATACAGACTCTGATACATGGAACAGTGATGGGGATATGCAGGTGGGAGATGAAGCCCTTGCCAAAGGGGTGCAACTGATGATTGAAGCCATTAGGGATCTTTTGCATATTACTGAGAAGGTACCTGTACAGGAAGATGACTTATTTTACTTGAAATAAGAAATCCTTGCTTGCCTTCCATGCTTCAAAGGAATTTAACTCCCTATTTGAAAAGACCTGGGAAAACCCAGAGAAAATTCCAATTCCCTAAAAAAATACTCATTTCTCTTTCATCCACTAGGACACTGGAATAGCTTATACAGTAGGGATGTGAAGCTTGCAACCGGAGGTGTGGCACAATCTAAAATTAAACATTGTCTGCACAGCTGGCTCCTCCCCTTCACGCCCCTCATCCCTCAGTTTGAAAAATTGTGCACGGAGGGAAGAAGCACAGATGGGAGCTCCTGCTCCATAAAGATTATTTTTTGTTTTTTTTGTCATTTCAAAACTGGCCCAATCCCACCTAAATTAAAGGAGAGTGCAGGCTTTACCAAAAGAAATAAGGCTACATCAACCTAATAAAAGGGGGACAAAGCCTTAAGGATAGAGAGACCAGGATCCCTGCTAAAGGGATCTGTATGTTTCTACAAGGAAATTCGAATGAATCATACTTCATACTGTGAGTACTGGTGAAAAAGGTGTTAGACCCTAGTTTACAGATATATAAATGCATAGTAATTGGTGCAGGAGTGATTTTTATCTTCTAAAGAAAGCACACGCGCTGCTGCCTCCGACAGACTCTTGTGACCGGGCAGGCTGACAGTGCAGCATCCCTCCCTCCACCAGCAGAAGCACTCATGGAGGGTCAGGGGAGAGATGCGGCAAGGGGACCCGGTGTGCTGGCCGGTCATCCATAAAAAAGGAAGTCAGGAGAGCTCTTGGGGGCGGGGAGCCTGAGCGCTGGCGGCACAATCGCATACCGATGGCATTGATGCCACAACACTGCTGGATGGGACTCTGCTGGTCCCAGATTTATGTCCAGTTTTCAAAGCACTTACGGTAGAATCTGCATCAAAAAAAATCGCTGGCAGCAATCTTTAAAAAGCTAAGAGGTGCCAAGATGTTGAGCAGGGGATGCTATATGCCCCCTATAGTGGAGCCATGTCTCCTGACCATTTAGAACAGGGAGAGGGGTTTTAGCATAGAGTATACACCCTCTGCTGGTTGCTGTAGGTAGATCTCTGATGCAGAGGATTTTCCTTGTGTTTTTCAATAAGCGTGTTTATGCTTTATAATTTCGAAGGACTTCTAATACAAAGATCCTGTGAAAATACAGGGAACAAAGGGATATCAACCCCAACCTCAGAACTGAATCACAGTTGGGTGTGCAAGGGTTGCAACGAGGCTGTTTAGAATAATTTAATATATTTTTTTTCTCTGTGAATCCAGTGTACATTTGTTCCCTGTCATCTGCTACGGTATTCCTTTGCCTATTACAGGTTGAGTATCCCTTATCCAAAATGCTTGGGACCAGAGGTATTTTGGATATGGGATTTTTCAGTATTTTGGAATAATTGCATACCATAATGAGATCATGGTGATGGGACCTAAATCTAAGCACAGAATACACTTGTTTCATATACACCTTATACACACAGCCTGAATGTCATTTAATACAGTATTTTTTATAACTGTGCATTAAACAGTGTGTACATTCACACAATTAATTTGTTTCATATACACCTTATACACAGCCTGAAGGTCATTTAATACAATATTTTTAATAAACTTGTGTATTAAACAAAGTTTGTGTACATTGAGCCATCACAAAACAAAGGTTTCACTATCTCACTCTCGCTCAAAAAAAGTCCGTATTTCGGAATATTTGGATATGGGATACTCAACCTGTAAAAGTACGTAATACACTGCAATGTATTCTGTGGGGGTGCTTTATCACCATCAAAGGCACAAACTGAGACTAAGAATTATGACCTGCACGGTAACTCCAGTTACCTTTTGGCGTCCATCTAAATAAATATAATATATATATATATATATATATATATATATATATATATATATATATATATATATATATATATATATTATACAGAATGCCTCCAACGGACGCTGCTGACAGGTCCGTCGGAGGGAGCATCAGATATTGTCACCCAATTCAACTCCATCTGTATCAACAGTTGGTGGTCTTGTGGGTGATTGAGTATTTATATTAATAATTTTTTTATTTTACTAGAGATTTCCAGTTGGAAAATACTCTTCAGAGCTCCCATTTATTTTTACAGCCTTTCTCCTCCTATTCTATTAGGTGATAGTCTGGCTGAGTGGTATGTCTAGAAAATAAGACTGCAAATATTACTTTGGTTGCTCAAAAAAATGAGCACTAGGATTGACAGCCCGGAGGTATGCGACTGTGAATGGGCACACTACCAGGGGGTAGTGATCAGTCAAGGTTAGTTTAACATAACCTGACATAGTTCAACATTTGAGTATGGGCTGCGAGCCCATCCGAAACTGGGAGGAATTCATAGTTAAAAGTACTCCATCCGCACGGTTATAACAAATTGGCCGGTAACTGTAATGAGACCCTTACCTACCCTGGAGTGGGAGAAGGTGCTGGCTATTGTAATGGGGGGCGAACCTTTAGAGGCATAAATAACTAAAGTCGGCCAGTAAATGCTTCCAAATTCTCAAATACAATTTTTGACTAGCAGAGCATATCTGAGAGTTAACCACATATACTTATCAGGCTTCTGGGGAGGTTAGCATCCCAGTCTTGGCTATATATCTCAAATGGGTTCTGTGACTAACAGAATTTTGGATTCCACAGACCAGGAAAGGATCCCTTACTGATTTTGGGCTCACCCCTGCCTAGTCCTGTTAACTAAACATTCCTACTTATTACAATCCCACAAAAAAGGGTTGTATGTAGGTTGGAATTGACATGGAAATCTTGCTACTAGTTGCAAGACCATCTCAAGCAGACCTAAGAGGTTTGTGTTTTGGTAGAGAGGCTATAGTTCCTTTCCCTGGGAGGGGAAATTTTCCTTGGTCAAATGAAATTCACACAAGTGGAGATGAATTTAGATCTTCTACCTGTCAGGTATCATAGAAATATACCAATGGACAGTAGAAGTTACTCTGGTCCACTATTCAACTAGTTTGGCCCAGTCTTGTGCTGGAGGCGTCTCTGATAACGGAGACTCTACCTAATAGCCAGTAATCTGGTCTCTACACTAACTCACCTTGGACCCCTTAGGGGTGTAAGGGTTTAGGGAGACCGAATCCGAGACTTGAAAGAACACAAATTTTGTATCAACAGGGTTTGTCTTCATAAATTAAAGAGATCTTTACGCTCAAGCTGTCATTCCGTTCAAAAGCAAAGGCATTATTGACAAATTCAGAAATTGCTACATGCATCCCTATTTGAGGAGGAATGGGATTCTCTTCAAATCTTGTAATGACAACTCGAGTATCAGCTGGTATTAAGTGTTCAAGCTGTTTGTAACGGCTTACAGATTCAAGATGGAATCAATCCAGCTGGTCATTGCAGGCCTAGTGTCTATGGACATTAAGGATGCATACATTCATATCCCGATTTCGACTCCTCACCAAGCATACTTGTGATTCGTACTTGTGAAAGATCATTCCCAGTGGGGGCTTTACCATTTGGGTTCTCATGAGCCCCGAGAATTTTTACAAAAATCAGGGTGATAAGGGTCACGTGTTTGGGACTGTTAGGGGTTATGATCATACCTTCTCTAAACCATCTGCTGATTTGGGCCATCTCAGGAACGGCTGATCAAAGATGCTCAGAGGATTCAGAAATGTATTACTCCACATGGGTTGATTGAATTTCAGGAAATCCAACGTAATGCCAACTCAACCCAGAGGCTGGGGGCTCAAGTACTACAGGCACAGACTGTTTCCCTACGCCTAGGGTACAACTTCTTGGGAAGATTATGCAGTCTTTTGGAGGCTCTACAGTACAGCAGACTTCACTACCGACCATTCCAGATAAACTTCATTGCTCAGGGACCAGGTTCGCACTGTTTCTATCACAAATATGGGTGGTCATTATACACTAATGTCGCAGCAGGTAGGAGATTCGGCATTTGGAATTGGAGGAGCCGCTCGACGGGTGCCAGTCTCAAAGGTTGTGATGCTGTCCTAGTAAATTTTAGTTTCTGAAATGCACGTAACAAGCAGTCTACCCATACACATTCTTGAGCGGAGTACAGTTACAATGCAAATTCTCTTAGCCGGAAACCTTGTGATGGGTCAACACTTGAAGATGCACTGTCACAGCAACCGCATGCATAAACAGTTAAGAAGGTCCCAGGAGCAAGATGGCATTGAAAGTAGCCACAAAAGTCTAGTGAGCAGAAAGGCACAAGATTGTCCTTTTCGGTATAGTTCATTCCAGGAGTGGAGAACTTGGAAGTTGATTATCTCGGTCTCCAGAACATGCATCCAGGAATTGAGATGGTGGTAGGGAGATGGGGCCTACCTCAAGTAGACCTAATGGCTTCTCCAAACATCAGCTGCTCAGGTATGTGGCCAGCACGAGAGATCCAGGAGTGGACGCATTGACACTTCCTTGGTCTTACAGAAGTGTTTACAATTTTCCACCATTTCCTCTCATACCCAGGGTACTGAAGAAGGCCAAACTGAAGTGTGAGCAATTCTCATTGCACCAGATTGGTCCCACAGGAGTTGGTACTCTGATTTGAGGAAGCTACTAGCGAAAGATCACTGGGGGCTACCTTTCAGTGAGACATCCTGCTATCACAGGGGCCAGTCCTCCTCCCAGACCTGAACAGGTTGCGTTTACCTGCGTGGCTATTGGGACCCGGATCTTGAGAGGGATACCAAAGGTGGCTATTCCTACAATGATCGCAGCTAGGAAGCCTGTCACGGGCATGCATTACTACAGAATATGGAAGAAAACATGGACTGGTGTCAGAAACGGGGCTTGGATTCCAGGAGATTCCACCTATCTAGGCTTTTAAGTCTTCTCCAGGCCGGTTTACATGGAGGCCTACGTTTAAGCTTCTTGAAAATTCAGATTTCGGCTCTCAATCCTTTTCAACAGCGCTTGACATCTTTACAAGAGGTTCAGACTTTCTTACTGGAAGTTCTGTAGATACTTTTTCTGTCCTCCCACTGCACCATGGGACCTAAGTTTGGTGTTGGAATATTTAAATTCAACCTTTTTTTGAGCTGGCAGAGAGCAGGATTGAGAACTTTCCAGGAAAGTCATGCTGTTACTTTCCATAGTTTCAGCCAGGTGCGGCTCTGATTTGGGAGCGTTATTGAGTACGTGTGGTTTGTTCTGTTTTTTTTTTGTTTTGTTTTTTTGTTTTTTTCCGGGAAGATAGGGCAGAGATTCTCCCAACGGTAGTTTTGGGGTTTCACGTAAACCAGCAAGATTGTGTTTCCATGTTACCAAGGAGTTGCAGATGGGGACGTGTCTTTGGCCTTGTAAGTGCTCTACGGATATATGTGCAAGTTACGTTGTCCAACAGATAGGACTATTTGTCCTTTTGTGATGGTTAGAGGAGTTGACCAGCATATAAATTATCGTGTGGTAAAAGGGTTCCGGTTGGTGCCCATACCACAAGATCAGTGGGTACCTCATGGGCCACAGCTACTAAACGTTGCAGATCGGCAATGTGATCATCGGCACACAGGTTCGAAAATTTAAAATTTCAATTCTTTAGCGTCCAGAGCTTCAAAGTTTGGATGTTAAGTTTTGCAGGCTGCTGACGGCACACCCCACCCTTGGGAGTAACGTTGGGACGTCCCCTACTGTATAAGCTGTTCCAGTGTCCCCTAGTGGATGAAAGAGGAGGATTTTTTTTCTTACCGATAAATCCATTTCTCTGAATCCACTTGGGGACACTGTACGCCTGCCTCGGTGCTTTCAACCTACTGTGTTCAAAGTTCTTGTTGAACAGTTTGCACAAACAGCATTTGTATTCTGTTAATGTTTGTCTCGTGTCCTATTCTCATTTTCCAAACTGAGGGATGAAGGAGGAGGAGCTGGCTGTGCAGACTATGTTAAATTTTAGATTGTGCCTCACCTCCAGTTGCAAGCTTCACACCCCTACTGTATACGCTGTTCCAGTGTCCCCGAGTGGATTCAGAGAAATGGATTTATCTGTAAGTACCAAAATTCTCTCCTCTTTCCCTTTCCCTGAAGAGGATAGAAAGAACTGGGAAAGGCCACCTATGGGGGACGCTTCTGTATCTACAGTAGATTGTCAAAAAGGTTGTCTTGCCTGTCCCTGGCACAGCCTCCCTAAAAGATCCTGCTGACAGCAAGATTGAGACTATGCTCAAATCACTATACACTACTACGGGAGTGGCTCTTAAGACCAACTATCGCTTGTGTGTGGAATTCTAGGGCCATAGTTAAGTGGTCGGGCACCTTACTTGATGAATTAGATTCCACATCACATACAGGATTCTGCAGGCTTCATGGTAGAAGCCATGAAGGACCTTGGCGTGCTTAAAGCAAAGGCCACAACCATGGCAGTCTCAGCACGCAGAGGACTGTGGCTACGCCAGTGGGCTGTGGACGCAGAATCCAAGAAAAGTGTGGAGTACCTACCCTTCACAGGTGAGGCCCTGTTTAGGGGATGCGTGGATATCAAAGGCAACTGTGGGTAAGTCGACCTTTCTTCCTTCCGCAGCTGCACCAGCTAGGAAATCGTATCCTACACTGCAGTCCTTTCGGACCGCAAAATTTTAAAAATCCAACGGTACCCCCACCTTTAGGAGGTCGGGGAAAACCTGCACCAACATGTTCCCAAGAACAGAACATTTTGATGCAGCAGGTTCTGCTGCTTCAAAATGTTCAGCTTGTTGGTGGACCTCCCAGCCTGGAGATTGGGCAGGTGGGAGTGAGTTAAGATTTCAGTCACATTTGGGTGTCATCTTGCGTAGACCCCTGGGTTAAAGATATTGTTGCCCAGGGGTACAGACTGGAGTTTCAGGAACTCCCACCTCACAGGTTCTTCAAATCGGGCTTACCAGCTTCGCTGACAAAGTACAATCCTGCAGGAAGCCGTTCAAAAATTGGTACAAACAAATGTCATTGTTCCACCTCACACACAAAAACAGGGGTTACTACTCAAACCTGTTTGTGGAACCAAAACCGGACGGTTCGGTAAGATACTGAACCCAAAGTCATTGAACCCCTACTTGAAGGTATTCAAATTCAAGATTTAGTTTGAGAGCGGTGATCTCTGGTCTGGAGGAGGGGGAATTTCTAGTATCCTTGGATAGCAAGGATGCATACCTTCACATTCCGCTCTGGTTGCCTCACCAGGCCTATCTAAGGTTTCCACTACATACTGTCACTATCGGTTCTAGACATTGCCATTTGGCCTTTCCACAGCACCGAGGGTGTTCACCAAGGTTCTGGCAGAGATGATGCTCCTCCGCAAGCAGGGAGTGAACAGAATTCCATATCCGGATGATCTACTGATAAAGGCATCCTCCAGGGAGAGGCTGTGCAGAGTATTGCTCTCAACTCAACTACTCCAGGATCATGGGTGTATCCTGAACCTTCCAAAATCGCATTTGGAGCCGACAAGGAAACTGCCTTTCCTGGGGATGATACTCTACACGGAAGTACAGAGGGTGTTTCTACCATTGGAGAAAGCGTTGGTGATGCAGTCAATGGTCCGGGATCTCCTGAAGCCAGCCCGGGTTTCGGTTCATCTGTGCGTTCGCCTTCTGGGAAAGATGGTAGCCTCCTATGAGGCTCTGCAGTCGGAAGATTCCAAGCGAGTTTCTCTTAGCTGGATCTCCTGGACAAGTCGTCCGGATCACATGCACTAGCGGATACGCCTGTTGCCGAAAGCCAGAATTTCACTCCTTTGGTGGCTGCAGACTTCTGAACCTGCGGATCTCGAGTAGGTGAGGTTTCAGAATTGGATCCTTCTAACCACGGATGGAAGTCTAGAGGTTGGAGCAGTCACCCAGGGGGGAAAACTTCCAATAAACATTCTGGAACTAAGGGCCATATCCAACGGCCTTCTACAAGTGGCACATCTTCTGCAAGATCAAGCCCTTCAGGTGTGACAGCGGTGTCCTACGTAAACCGGCAAGGTGGAACGAAGAGCAGAGCTGCAATGTCAGAGGTAACAAGAATCCTCTGGGCAGAAAGACATGCGGTGGTGCTGTCAGCGATCTACATTTCGGGAGTGGACAACTGGGAAGCTGACTTCCTCAGCAGACACTATCTCCATCCAAGAGAATGGGGCCTCCACTCTGAGGTATTCAGGGAGGTAACAAGTCGTTGTGGTGTACCTCAAATAGACATGATGTCCTCTTGCCTCAACAAGCTTCAGAGGTATGGTTCTGGGTCAAGAGACCCACAAGCAGTGGTTGTGGAGACCCTGGTAACTCTGTGGGTGTTCCAGTCAGTGTATGGTTTCCCTCCACTTCCACTCATCCCAAGGATTCTCAAACTAATAAAGAACCAAAGTCCAAGTGATCCTTGCCACTCTGGACTGGCCAAGAAGGGCTTGGTACATGGATCTTCTGGAGTTACTGCTGGAAGAACCGAGGCCTCTTCCTCTTCGCGAGGACCTTCAACAGGGGCCGTTCGCCTATCAAGACATACCACGGCTACGTTTGACAGCATGGAGGTTGAACGCCAGATCTTAGCTCGGAAGGGCATTCCGAACAAGGTCATTCCTACTCTGATCCAAGATAAGAAGGGAGTAATGTCTAAGCATTACTATCTGATTTGGAAAAAGTGTCTCTCTCGGTGTGAATCCAAGAATCTTACGGTGAAGTTTCAACTAGGACGTTTTCTCCTCTTTCTGCAAGCAGGTGTGGATGTGGGCCTATGCTTGGGCTTCATAAAGGTCCAGATTTAGGCCTTGTCCATTTTCTTCAAGAAACAATTGGCTGCCCTCCCTGAGGTTCAGACATTCTTGAAAGGGGTTCTGCACATCCAACCACCCTTTGTGCCTCTTACGGCACCTTGGGATCTTAATGTGGTGCTGCAGTTCCTGCAATCGGATTGGTTATGAACCTTTACAGGAGGTGGATGTAAAGTTTCTTTCTTGGAAGGTGGTCACACTGTTGGCATTGGCATCTGCAAGATGTGTCAGAATTGGGGGCATTGTTGCACAAGAGCCCCTACTCTATTTTCCTTGAGGATAGAGCTGATCTCAGAAGGCGTCAGCAATTTCTTCCAAAGGTTGTCTGCTTTTCATATCAACCAACCTATTGTAGTGCCAGTGGCTACTGACACCACCTACTTCAAAGTCCTTGGATGTTGAGGGCTTTGAAAATATATATGTGCAGAGAACTGCTAGTCACAAAGTTGGTAGCACGGTCTGTCCTTTATGATCCCAACAAAATTGGGTGTCCTGCTACTAAGCAGACAATTACTCGCTGGATCAGGCTTACTATCCAGCATGCTTATTCTCCCTCCCGTACTGGGAGCTTTGTACATCCCCAGCGTCCTCTTGGACGTGTAAGAACAAGATTTCTATACCTACCAGTAAATCGTTTTCTCTGACGTCCTAGTGGATGCTGGGGACTCCGTAAGGACCATGGGGAATAGCGGCTCCGCAGGAGACTGGGCACAGCTAAGAAAGATTTAAGACTACCTGGTGTGCACTGGCTCCTCCCACTATGACCCTCCTCCAGACTCCAGTTAGAATCCTGTGCCCGGCTGAGCTGGATGCACACTAGGGGCTCTCCTGAGCTCAGAGTCTATTTTAGGTTTTTTATTTTACAGTGAGATCTGCTGGCAACAGACTCACTGCAGCGAGGGACTAAGGGGAGAAGAAGTGAACCTACCTAACTGGTGGTAGCTTGGGCTTCTTAGGCTACTGGACACCATTAGCTCCAGAGGGATCGACCGCATGGAACCGGCCATTGGTGTTCGGTCCCAGAGCCGCGCCGCCGGCCCCCTTACAGAGCCAGAAGCAAGAAGAATCCGGAAAATCGGCGGCAGAAGACATCAGTCTTCACCAAGGTAGCGCACAGCACTGCAGCTGTGCGCCATTGCTCCTCATACACACTTCACACTCTGGTCACTGAGGGTGCAGGGCGCTGGGGGGGGGGGGCGCCCTGAGAAGCAATAAATACACCTTGGCTGGCAAATATATCATAATATATAGCCCCAGAGGCTATATATGTGATAAATACCCCTGCCAGAATCCATAAAAAAGTGGGAGAAAAGTCAGCCGAAAAAGGGGCGGAGCTATCTCCCTCAGCACACTGGCGCCATTTCTCCCTCACAGCTCCGCTGGAAGGAAGCTCCCTGGCTCTCCCCTGCAGTCTACACTACAGAAAAGGGTAAAAAAAGAGAGGGGGGGCACTAAATTTCGGCGCAATATACATATAGCAGCTATAAGGGGATATAATTTAGTTAATCCCTAATTTATATAGCGCTCTGGTGTGTGCTGGCATACTGTCTCCCCAAAGGGCTTTGTGGGGTCCTGTCTTCTGTCGGAGCATTCCCTGTGTGTGTGTCGGTACGGCTGTGTCTACATGTTTGATGAGGAGACTTATGTGGAGGAGGAGCAGGTGCCTATAAATGTGTTGTCACCCCCTGCAGGGCAGACACCGGAGTGGATGGACTTGTGGAAGGAATTACGCGAAAGTGTCGACTCCTTACATAAAAAATTTGACGACATGTCAAATGCGGGGCAGCCGCCGTCTCAAAAACTTCAGCAATCAGTGGGCTCGCTCACAGGTAGATCCCTGGATCCTTCAAGGGGTATCTCAGGGGTACCGGCTGGAATTCGAGACATTTCCCCCCCCCCCCCCCCCCGCCGTTTCCTCAAATCTGCCTTACCAACGACTCCTTCAGAAAGGGAGGCTGTGTTAGAGGCAATTCACACGCTGTATTCCAAGCAGGTGATAGTCAAGGTGCCCCTACTTCAACAAGGACGGGGTTACTATTCCACAATGTTTGTGGTACCGAAACCGGACGGTTCGGTGAGACCCATTTTAAATTTGAAATCCTTGAACACATTTAAGAAAATTCAAGTTCAAGATGGAATCGCTCAGGGCGGTTATTGCTTACCTGCATGTCCCCATTTACCATCCTCACCAGGAGTACCTCAGATTTGTGGTACAGGATTGTCATTACCAATTCCAGACGTTGCCGTTCGGCCTGTCCACGGCACCGAGGGTATTTACCAAGGTAATGGCCGAAATGATACTCCTTCGGAAAAAGGGAGTTTTAATTATCCCATACTTGGACGATCTCCTGATAAGGGCGAGGTCCAGAGAGCAGTTGTTGGTCGGCGTAGCATTATCTCAGGAGGTGCTACACCAGCACGGTTGGATTCTGAATATTCCAAAGTCTCAGCTGGTTCCGGCGACACGTCTACTGTTCCTGGGGATGATTCTGGACACAGTCCAGAAAAAAGTTTCTCCCAGAGGAGAAAGCCAAGGAGCTGTCATCTCTAGTGAGAGGCCTCCTGAAACCAAAACAGGTGTCGGTGCATCATTGCACGCGAGTCCTGGGAAAGATGGTAGCTTCCTACGAAGCGATTCCATTCTGCAGGTTCCATGCCAGAACCTTTCAGTGGGACCTGTTGGACCAATGGTCCGGATCGCATCTTCAAATGCATCGGTTGATAACCCTGTCTCCAAGGACCAGGGTGTCTCTGCTGTGGTGGCTGCAGAGTGCTCATCTCAGAGAGGGCCGCAGATTCGGCATACAGGACTGGGTCCTGGTGACCACGGATGCCAGCCTTCGGGGCTGGGGTGCAGTCACACGGGGAAGAAACTTCCAAGGACTTTGGTCAAGTCAGGAGACTTCCCTACACATAAATGTTCTGGAACTGAGGGCCATTTACAATGCCCTAAGTCAAGCAAAGCCCCTGCTTCAAAATCAGCCGGTTCTGATCCAGTCAGACAACATCACGGCAGTCGCCCATGTAAATCTACAGGGCGGCACAAGAAGCAGGACGGCGATGGCAGAAGCCACAAGGATTCTCCGATGGGCGGAAAATCACGTGTTAGCACTGTCAGCAGTGTTCATTCCGGGAGTGGACAACTGGGAAGCAGACTTCCTCAGCAGGCACGACCTCCACCCGGGAGAGTGGGGACTTCATCCAAAAGTCTTCCAACTGATTGTAAACCGTTGGGAAAAGCCACAGGTGGACATGATGGCATCCTGCTTAAACAAAAAGCTAGAACACTGGATCCTAAAAGAAAAGGGTATTCCGGTGGAAGTCATTCCTACGCTTATTAAAGCTAGAAAAGATGTAACCGTACAACATTATCACCGCATATGGCGAAAATGTTGCGTGGTGTGAGGCCAGGAAGGCCCCAACGGAGGAATTCCAGCTAGGTCGATTTCTGCACTTCCTACAGTCAGGGGTGACTATGGGCCTAAAACTGGGTTCCATTAAGGTCCAGATTTCAGCTCTGTCGATTTTCTTCCAAAAAGAACTTGCTTCACTGCCTGAAGTTCAGACATTTGTCAAGGGAGTGCTGCATATTCAGCCTCCTTTTGTGCCTCCAGTGGGACCTCAACGTGGTGTTGGGTTTCCTAAAGTCACATTGGTTTGAGCCACTCAAAACCGTGGATTTAAAATATCTCACGTGGAAAGTGGTCATGCTTTTGGCCTTGGCTTCGGCAAGGCGTGTGTCAGAATTGGCTTTGTCATGTAAAAGCCCCTATTTGATTTTCCATATGGATAGGGCAGAATTGAGGACTCACCACCTTAGGAAGAAACTGGGGACATCAGCTTTTCACTTGAACCAACCTATCGTGGTGCCTGCGGCTACTAGGGACTTGGAGGACTCCAAGTTACTGGACATAGTCAGGGCCTTGAAAATGTGTGTTTCCAGGACGGCTGGAGTCAGGAAGACTGGGGACGAGAGTATTATACTCCCGTTATATAAATCACTAGTGAGGCCACACCTTGAATACTGTGTACAATTCTGGGCACCGTACTACAAAAAGGATATCCTGGAGCTTGGAAAGGTACAGAGGAGGGGTACCAAACTAATTAAGGGCATGGAGACGATGGAATACAAGGAAAGGCTTGAAAGACTAGGCATGTTTACGTTGGAAAAGCGGAGACTAAGAGGGGATATGATCAACGTCTACAAATATATAAGGGGACAATACACAGAGCTTGCGCGGGACCTGTTTTTGGTTAGATCAACACAGAGGACTCGTGGACACTCGCTCAGGTTAGAGGAGAGGAGATTCCGCACAATACGGCGTAAAGGCTTTTTCACGGTAAGGACAATAAGTGTTTGGAATTCCCTGCCCGAGGGAGTTGTAATGGCGGAATCTGTCAAGACCTTTTAAGAATGGGTTAGATAAATTCCTATTGGATAAGGATATCCAGGGGTATGGTGCATAGTCATGCATTATAGTTACTATAAATAGGGATAAAATGCAATGGCTGACAGCAGCATCAGTCAGAAATTTTAGTCAAATCATCATGCATAGGACACCACAAATAGGTTGAACTCGATGGACAATTGTCTGTCTTCAACCTCAGATACTATGTTACTCGCTATTTATCCTGTATGCACCAAACAAGATGGGTGCTCCTGCTTCAAAGCAGACTATTGCTCGCTGGATTTGTAGCACAATTCAGCTTGCGCATTCGGTGGCTGGCCTGCCGCAGCCTAAATCTGTAAAAGCCCATTCCACGAGGAAAGTGGGCTCTTCTTGGGCGGCTGCCCGAGGGGTCTCAGCTTTACAACTTTGCCGAGCTGCTACTTGGTCAGGGGCAAACACGTTTGCAAAATTCTACAAATTTGATACCCTGGCTGAGGAGGACCTTGAGTTCTCTCATGCGGTGCTGCAGAGTCATCCGCACTCTCCCGCCCGTTTGGGAGCTTTGGTATAATCCCCATGGTCCTTACGGAGTCCCCAGCATCCACTAGGACGTCAGAGAAAATAAGATTTTACTGTTAACTACAAGGGTTATTGTTGAGCCATCCTTTGAGAGGCTCTGTTGTGTTCATACTGTTAACTGGGTATATTATCACGAGTTATACGGTGTGATTGGTGTGGCTGGTATGAGTCTTACCCGGGATTCAAAATCCTTCCTTATTGTGTCAGCTCTTCCGGGCACAGTATCCTTACTGAAGTCTGGAGGAGGGTCATAGTGGGAGGAGCCAGTGCACACCAGGTAGTCCTAAATCTTTCTTAGCTGTGCCCAGTCTCCTGCGGAGCCGCTATTCCCCATGGTCCTTACGGAGCCCCCAGCAGCCACTACGGACTACGAGAAATAGATTTACCGGTGAGTAAAATCTTATTTTCTCTAGTCCGTAGAGGATGCTGGTCGCCCACCCGCACAGTGCTTCGTATTCCTGCGTTAGTCCAGTATTGTTTCAGTTGTTGCTGAATCGTTTCAAGTTGGTTAGCTTAGCTTTCCTTTTGTGTGAGCTGGTGTGCATTTCCCCACTATCTGTATTTCCTTCTCTCAGTGTCAGTCTCCTCGATCAGTTTCTAGAGTCTGGTAGGAGGGGCATACAGGGGGGGTTCAGTCTACACTATTAAACTCTTAAAGGGCCAGTGGCTCCTAGTTGACCAGTCTATACACCCTGGTACCAAATGGAACACTAGCATCCTCAACAGACTACAAGTAAAAGATTTACTGGTAGGTTATATAAATCCTGTTTGTGTTCCTTCCCAATAGAAAGCGACCTCGCTCACCAGACAGCAAGGATGGTGCTAAACAGAAGCAGAGGAAGACTGAAACCAGCAAGGGGAAAAGAAAGGTACAGACATTACCCCTTTCCGTTCATACTTATGATTGAGGCCACAATGAGTTACATAGATATAGAGAGAGAATAAACATTTATTTTTTTTTAGACGGAGTTTTTTTTTTTTTTTTTTTTTATGAAATTGGCCGTATGGTTAGGGTCATTGTCCTGCTGCAGAACGAATTTGGTGCGAATCAGACTCCTCCCTGATGGTATTGCATGATGGATAACTACCTGCATGTATTTCTCAGCATTGAAGACAGCATTAATCTTGAGCAAATCCCCCAACTTAAGGAACCTCTACCATGTTTTGCTGTTGCCAGCTGACATTATTGGACATTTGCGGTCTGATGTACGCATGCCTTGGGAGTGCATTCAGCCACCCAGGACGTGCGTATACCAGAGCATGACCGAGTGTTATATCGCTTATAAAATGGTCCTTGTTGTGACTAAATAGTTCTGTGTAAAAATAACAGCGCAAGTGCCTTGTTATGGAACCCCCAGCTGCGAGGATACGTGCCAATGCTGACATTGCTGGTGTGCAAATAGGCCCAACTGATCACAAAATTGCGCTCTATGCAGACGATTTCCTCATATCCCCTGGACAGCTGGCCCAATCTCTGCAACCTCTTAGCCAAAATAGACCTCTATTCCAAATTTTCCAGTTATAAAGTCAACCTTGACAAAACTCGAAGTACTTTATTTCTATGTTCCAGGCCCGACAAATTGGCTCTCGAAGCTTCCTTCCCGTTTAATTGGCATAAACGCAAACTAAAATGCCAATGGGTTAAATGGATGTAAGCTCTCACGAGCAGGGTCCTCTTCCCTCATGTGCTTATCCTTTCTTACTTTAATAATCTTCCACTGCACCAAATCCATCAGTCTTCTGCCACCTGATACTTATTCCTGTGTCATCTGCTGATGTAACTATGTTTATTTACCCTGTACTTGTCCTATACGGTCATCAACTGTAAGTTGCTGTTCTCCTGTTTGATTATTTGTTTATGTACTTTGTAATTGTGTGCTGCGGAACCCTTGTGGCGCCATATAAATAAAGGAGAATAATAATAATGGATACCTAGGTTTCACCAACTGTTTAAAGCTAACTTCCCCTGTGCTCTAGACCAGGTCAAATCAGACCTGCTCTTGTGGTCTTTATCATGGATAGGACGAATGAATTCGGTAAAGATGAACATGCTCCCTAGACTCCTTGATCTTTTCCAAACACTCCCAATCTTCTTTTTTTTTTTTTTTTTCATTTCACTTGGGCTAATGAGCATCCCCGGATTCGCTTCAGACTGCTACAGCGCCCTAGTCTTGGTGGAGGTCTGGGTATTCCAGATTTTAGACGTTATTCTATTGCAGCGCAGTTGGCTCACTGTGTGCAGTTGTGTAACCCTGAGGCACTGGAGGTCTGGACTGATATTGGGGATTTCTTTTTTTATCCACTAGGGGTCACTGGAGTACTCTTGGGATATGGCTGGGGCGTTAGCAGGGATAGACATTTAAATATTTAAATGTGTAACCCTCCTCCATGCTCCCAAGTGCATCAGTTTTTTTTGTCTTCACCGGGGTCGCACATTCTGGACTGAAGCTCCAGTGTTTTGTGTTAGATTTAATTTTTACCTTTTTAATATCTGCTGCGGGGTACACTGGGCTCCACAAGGATTAACATTGGGGTGTAGAGTAGGATCTTGATCCGAGGCACCAACAGGCTCAAAGCTTTAGACTGTTCCCAAGATGCACAGCGCCGCCTCCTCTATAACCTGGCCTCCATGCCAGTGAGCTCAGTTTGTAGTTGGTGCCTGCAGTAGCAGGTCACTTAACAGGGGGCTGCCTCAGGAAGACTATTAGCTTTAAATTTGACAGAAAAGAAGAATCTACAAGGGCTGCAGCAGGCTATGTCTAATAGACATCACTGATGCAGCTCCATCACCCCCAGCAGCGCTGTATTCTCCCGCACCGCGGCTGCCGGGTCACTGCAGCGGAGGCACCGGCTTCTTCTCTCCATGTGAGTCACACACACCGCTGTCTCCCGGATCGCGGGGTCGCTGACAAGGGGGAGGTAAGGGTCTTCTGTGCCGCACTTTGCACCACTATCCAACGCGGCCGTAGACGCAGATTACTGTGCTGATCCACTAGCCACCAGGGACATACTTTATGGGCACAGGTCAGGGGGGGACCTTGTACCATTCTCCCCCGAAGCGTGCTTGGGCTGCCAGTCAGCCAGCTTCAAAAACTGATAAGCCTACCGCATGACAGGGTGGACCTCCCTCTGGGGGATCCCAGGGTGGGGGGCCGACTTCTAGGTTTTACCCAGGAATGGTTGAAGACCACTTCGGATACCTGGGTGAGGTAAGTCGTTACACCATACCCTTCAAGTATTGTCCCCCTCATCGATTTTGCTTAACAGATGTGCCTCTGTATCCGGCAAAACGAACACGTTGCACTCTGTGGTACATTCCCTCCTGTCCACAGGAGTGGTGGTACAGTTGCCTCTGACTCAGCAGGGCAAGGGGTTCTCTTCACCGCTGTTTCTAGTCCCGAAACCGAACGGATCCTCACGGCCCATTCTCAATCTGAAGTCCTTGAACAAGCATGTGCGAATTTCCAAGTTCCGTATGGACACGCTGCGCTCTATTCTGGCCATGGAGCCTGTGGACTATATATGGTCTCCCTGGACATACAGGATGCCTACCCACATTCCTATTGTGGTATCATCAGCAGTACCTGCAGTTTGCAGTGGGCTGAACTGGGAGGCAGACTATCTGTCGTCAGGACGTGCACGCTGGAGAATGGAGCCTATATCTGGAGGTGTTTCAACTTCTCGTGGATAAGTAGGGTCTCCCAGATGTGGACCTGATAACATCTCAACACAATCACAAGGTTCCGGTCTTCGGAGCAAGGACAAGGGATCCTCGGAGCATTCGTGGATGCTGTCAATCCCGTGGAACTTTCGGCTGCCGTATGTGTTTCCTCCGGTGTCTCACGCCTGCCCAGAGTAATACGGAAGTTCAAGCAAGAAGGAGGAAACCTACTTTTAGTCGCTCCAGCGTGGCCCAGGCGGCACTGGTTCTCCGATCTACAGGGCCTCTCGTTGGATCATTCCCTTCTACTTCCACAACAACCAGACCTCCTCGTTCAGGGCCCTTGTGTTTACCAGGATTTGGCTCGTCTGGCTTTGACGGCATGACTCTTGAGGCTTCCGTCCTGAGGGCCAAGGGTTTTTCTGAGGCGGTCGTTCAAACTATGTTGAAGGCCCGTAAGCCGGCTTCTGCTCTGATATACCATAGGGTCTGGAATGCTTACTTTACTTGGTGTGCGTCTCACAATCATCATGATGTTTTCAAGTTTAGTACGGCCAAACTATTGGCCTTTTCTACAACAAGGCCTGGACTTAGGCCTGCGTCTGGCCTCCCTCAAGGTTCACATCCCTGCCTTATCGGTTTCTTTTCAGAGAAAGATTGCTACCCTACCTGATGTCCATACCTTCACTCAGGGTGTGTTGCAGATTCAGCCTCCTTATGTGCCACCTGTGGCCCCTTGGGATCTGTCGGTGGTTCTGGAGGCCTATTTTCTTCTGTCTCCTTGCTTCTGTGGATTCTGAGGAACAACTGGCCCAAAATTGTAGTCGCCCACCCAATCATATCCTGCTCATTTGTTTGAGACTCTGCAAACACATACAGACTAGCCCCCACTCCATTTCCGATTGTGCCTCTCCTACATAACCCTGCTTTTCCTCCCAAGTGTGCACAATACATCATTCCTACCGTGGAGGAACATGGGCATACTGTTGCTTAATGATATCTCCGCAAATGCAAATTTTTCCCAATATTCCCACATTTTTTTTTTTTTCAGTTCCTCCAAATTAGACCTTTTCACTCTACTGTGCAGCCAATTATTACCAAATGGCCCCTGACTGCTTTTGAGGCATTCTGCCTTAGACATTCCTCCATTAGAGGCCCGATATCTCTTGTATATACATTACTCACTGACTACCCTACCCCCGCATACCAATCCCTACCATACAAAACGGAAACCCAGCGCTCTGTCACTCCAATCTATATGCAGCCAGTAATATAGGGCTACTCACCCCTATTAGATAAAAAAAAATCACAAAAAAGACTTATATTACAGCGCATATAGATTAGAAATAAAGCATTTATTAACACACAAAAATATATACTTTAGTAATTCATAACCACCGGCCAGTTAGTTTTGATCACTCAATAGTAAATTCATAAAGATGTAAGATATAGATAGATGGAGATAGATAGATAGATATAGATATATAGATATATATGTGTATGTCAATTATGGTCCACCCATCTCACAAATAGGCAACTTGATCCGGTGCCAGCATAAGCAGAGCAGCTGTGTAGATTCCAAAAGATGCGGCACTCGTGATGCAGAAAAGGCGAAAGTGACAAGTCTATCTCAACGTTTCAGTTTAACTGTTTTCAAGAGCGTTCCCCCCGCCTCCCTCCGGCTTCTGATGAAGCTGCTGAATCCGGAGGGAGGCGGGGAAACAAGTCATAAAATCATCTACACACTACACACTATATAATATATATGTATGTATGTATATTATATCACTTTGTGCTTTATTCATTTGTTTTCATCTTTATACCCTGTTTAGGCTTTATTTTATACCTAAAGCATTTTCTTTGTTACGCTTTTTGACACCTGCGATCCAAATGTGTGCTTCTGTAATGGGTGGTCTTCAGGTTGCCGGTGGCTGGGCTCCCGACGATCACCATACCGGCGACTTTTCGCCGGATTACTGACAACTTTTCTCCTTGGGGGTCCACGACCCCCATGGAGGGAGAATAGATAGCGTGGCACCACTGTTCCCACAAGAGGCTCATTTGCGGCCAGCTGTTTGGATTCCGGCTACGTTTTGCTGGTCACTGGGAGCCCGACCGCCAGCAACACATACTACACCCCTCTCTAATATATGCCTGTTTTGCTTCAAGATGGCGCACGACTATCCTGGAGATATTGAGGAATTTGTTACTGTTGATGACTGTGACGATGAAGAGGCAGAGCAAGAAAACAAAGCTGACGCACAACAGGAACCAGAAAGCGCCGACTCTCCTATGACTCCAGAAAATGCGACTGAAACAGAGTGCCCCAAAGATCTTGGGCCTTTTAAACCCAATAATCCTGTTGGTAAGTGTTTTATGTCTGCTCAGTGGACAGTGATAAGCGCAGGAGGTCTCCAGTCTGGCTTGAAGGAAGTGCCATAAGTGTGTACCCGCACACCCCTCAAGCAGCCTCAAACTAATATATACAGTGTGCACTCCCCAAATCTCAGCTAGCTCCTGTGGAAGAGGCAACCTCTTTATAAATCCAGGAAGGCCAATGTGAAACTGCATTATCCAGAGAGCAGCTTCACTTTGATTCAAAAAGGGGCTACCTCTTCCATGGGAGCTGGCTGATATGTGGGGAGGAGACTAGCAGTGACCACCGTGCTCCTCTATGGGGAGGGCTTAGCCTGTATGTAGTTAGTGTATCATAGCATAGAGTTGAACAGAATGTAAACTTGGAGGCTGGTGGTCGAGTGGATTTAATATATTTAACCCTTTTATTGGTTATCGATATCGGAGAATTCCAGGATAGCCATGTATACAATGCATGATCTGTTCACGTTTCGGAGCATATTCGGTTTGTAATTAAGTTATCCAAGCTAAAGTTTACTTGTGGTCTGCACGTGATGGAAGCAGACATTTTGTGAGTTTCAAGCAGATGTATTAAGCCTGGAGAAGTGATAAGTGGAGGGTGATAATGCACCAGCCAGTGGGGTTCCCCCCCCAAGCCTGTGACTTTCCAGTAAAGAGTGGATTGGCTGGTGCTTTCACCTTCCACTTATCACTTTATTACATCTCTAGACTTAATTCATCTGCCCCATGGTCTCTAACCAGTGATGGCATGAACATGGAAGCTTCCGCAATGTTTGGTTAACGCTTTAATGATATCTCATTTGAAGTGGCTGATTCATATATTGCCAAATTTTTGGCTGCAGAAAAAATGCAGTTTTTTCACTTTTTTTTTTCTTTAATTTTTTTCTTTATCACTTCACAATTTTCTTTTCAGGAGTGGACTATGTGGTTCCTGCCTTCTTTTGCACGCTGTGTTCCTTCTACACGTGTGAAGATGTGGCAAAAGTTAAACATTGCAGCAAGTTGTCGCACTATAACAAACTGAAGGTGAGTTAAATAATTTATATAGCGCTCTTCCTCCGCGTATGGACTGAAGGCGCTTAGCAGAAAGTGAAAACATAAAAACAGTTTAGAGTACGGCTGGCCTAATGGTGATCGTTATGCTAAACATTAACCTTGCCTCGTTACAGCACACACGTGTTATATTCTGATTCTCAAAGTTTTGTATATGGGATTGTTTATTGCCTTCTGTAAAAGAATATTGGTTGTTGGCAAAGACTATCAGCAGCTCTATATAAAGGCAATAGCTTCAATCCCGAATCTACCCCAGACACCAGCAAATCAAAGGAACAAATTCTGGCTGAAGGCTCATCTGATCGATCCCCAAGTTGTCCATTTATTCAACAGTACAACAGTAAATTTTGAGGGATAAAGATTTTCTTGCTGTACTTTACGTAGTTGCTGTGCTGCAGCCGGTCAGCTCACAAAACTCTGCCCTCAGTACATTCGTTTTCTCCAATAATCCTCTTTCCTAACATACCCAGGGGCAGATGTATTAAGCCTGGAGAGGTGATAAAGCAGTGATAAGTGCAAGATAACTCGCCAGCCAATCTGCTCCCATATGTATATTGACTGACAGGAGCCGATTGGTGTGTTATCACCGTGCACTTATCACTGCTTTTTCACTTCTCCACGCTTAATACATCTACCCCCCCTCCTCCCCCAATTAGTTTCTCAGCTTTGATCATTTCATGCCACAATATCTTGGTAGCTCAGTTTAGTGGCAAGTGCTGGTTAATGTTGGAGGTACTGAATATAGCGCTGGGATGGGGGTCTTGGGGCAGACAACCTCTATAATAGTCTTAAAACCCTTTTATAATACATTCTCCTTTGTGAAGCCTGTATAGATTTACAGTGTCTTCACAATGTATCTGAGCACACTGTATATTTATAAATGTGAGCACACTATTTATAAATGTGAGCACAGGATTGGGAAACAACATGTATTCCTATTCAGGTGCTGCTGGTAATGTGGGTAGTCCGTCCCCAAATCAAAGATAACACAAATACAATGAAACTGCGCTTTTGTGGAAGGAATCCTTTTTTTTTTTTTTTTTTTTCTGACGTCCTAGTGGATGCTGGGGACTCCGTAAGGACCATGGGGAATAGACGGGCTCCGCATGAGACTGGGAACTCTAAAAGAAAGATTAGGTACTAACTGGTGTGCACTGGCTCCTCCCTCTATGCCCCTCCTCCAGACCTCAGTTAGAATCTGTGCCCGGCCAGAGCTGGGTGCTCCTAGTGGGCTCTCCTGAGCCTGCTAGTTAAAGTATTTGTTAGGTTTTTTTATTTTCAGTGAGCTTCTGCTGGCAACAGACTCACTGCTACGTGGGACTGAGGGGAGAGAAGCAAACGTACCTGTTCACAGCTAGGTTGCGCTTCTAAAGCTACTGGACACCATTAGCTCCAGAGGGTTCGAACACAGGCAGCTGTCCTCGATTGTCCGTTCCCGGAGCCGTGCCGCCGTCCCCCTCGCAGAGCCAGAAGATCAGAAGCTGGAAGACGGTCAAATCGGCAGCTGAAGACTCCTGCCTTCATTTAAGGTAGCGCACAGCACCGCAGATGTGCGCCATTGCTCCCACTGCACACCACACACTCCAGTCACTGTAGGGTGCAGGGCGCTGGGGGGCGCCCTGGGCAGCAATTGAAGTACCTTTTGGCATAAACTACATATATACAGTCAGGCACTGTATATATGTAAAATCCCCCGCCATTTTTTTTCTTACACAGAAGCGGGACAGAAGCCTGCCGCTGAGGGGGCGGGGCCTTCTTCCTCAGCACACCAGCGCCATTTTCTCTTCACAGCTCCGCTGGAAAGAAGCTTCCCAGGCTCTCCCCTGCAGTATCCAAATACAAAGGGTGAAAAGAGGGGGGGGGGGGGGGGGGGGCACAAATTTAGGCGCAAATTTGTATATACAGCAGCTACTGGGTAAACACTGAGTTGTAGTGTAATCCCTGGGTTATATAGCGCTGGGGTGTGTGCTGGCATACTCTGTCTCTCCAAAGGGCCTTGTGGGGGAACGGTCTTCAAACCGAGCATCCCCTGTGTGTGTGGTGTCGGTATGCGTGTGTCGACATGTCTGAGGTAAAAGGCTCCCCCAAGGAGGAGATGGAGCAAATATGTGTGAGAGGGTGTCTCCGTCGACAACGCTGACACCAGTTTGGATATGTGTAAGTGCTGAGGTGAATTTATTGCACAAAAGATTAGAGAACAGACAGGAAATCTACCCATGTCTGTCCCTATGTCAGAGACCTTCAGAGTCTCACAATGCTCACTATCCAAAATAATAAACACTGATATCGACAGAGTTTAACTCCAGTGTCGACTACGATAATGCAAAGTTACAGCCAAAATGGCTGTAAGGTGTTCAATATGATTATTGTAATAAGATGATTTGCATATCACTGACTCATTTGTCCCTGACACAAGGGTACACATGTTAAGGGGAAGAAAACTGAGGTAAATTTCCCTCCTCTCATGAGGAAAAAGCGGGAATCTCCAGACAAGAAACTGCAGCTTCCCACAAGGAATTCTCAGGCAGTATCCTTTCCCCACTAGGGCCAGGATGTGATGGGAATCTTCCCCTAGGGTGTCCTGTTTTGCACAGACGGTAGCACTAGCTATTCTCAGGGATCCTGCAGATAGCGTGCACATTCTAGTACACTACTCAGACCGGCGATTGTGTCGGCATGGGTTTATAGCGCTGTGGCAGCGTGGACAGGCACCTTATCAGCAGAGATTGAGACCCTAGTATGTATGTGTGTGTGTGTGTGTGTGTGTGTGTGTGTATATATATATATATTTTCTCTGACGTCCTAGTGGATGCTGGGAACTCCGTAAGGACCATGGGGAATAGCGGGCTCCGAAGGAGGCTGGGCACTCTAGAAAAGATTTATGACTACCTGGTGTGCACTGGCTCCTCCCACTATGACCCTCCTCCAAGCCTCAGTTAGATTTTGTGCCCGGCCGAGGTTGGATGCACACTAGGGGCTCTCCTGAGCCCTTAGAAAGAAAGTATAGATTTAGGTTTTTTATTTTCAGTGAGACCTGCTGGCAACAGGCTCACTGCAGCGAGGGACTAAGGGGAGAAGAAGCGAACTCGCCTGCTTGCAGCCGGATTGGGCTTCTTGGGCTACTGGACACCATTAGCTCCAGAGGGATCGACCGCAGGCCCAGTCCTTGGTGTTCGGTCCCGGAGCCGCGCCGCCGTCCCCCTTACAGAGCCAGAAGCAAGAAGAGGTCCGGAAAAACGGCGGCAGAAGACATCAGTCTTCACCAAGGTAGCGCACAGCACTGCAGCTGTGCGCCATTGCTCCTCATAACCACTTCATACTCCGGTCACTGAGGGTGCAGGGCGCTGGGGGGGGGGCGCCCTGAGAAGCAATAATAACACCTTGGCTGGCAAAAATTCCACAATATATAGTCCCAGAGGCTATATATGTGGAAAATACCCCTGCCAGAATATGGAAAAAAGCTGGAGAATAGTCCGCGGAAAAGGGGCGGAGCTATCTCTCACAGCACCCTGGCGCCATTTCTCCTTCACAGATCCGCTGGAAGGAAGCTCCCTGGCTCTCCCCTGCAGTCTACACTACAGAACAGGGTAAAAACAGAGAGGGGGGGGGCACTCAATTTAGGCGCAGTATATAATATATAGAAAAAGCAGCTATAGGGGACATAACTCAGTTAGTCCCTGCATTATATAGCGCTCTGGTGTGTGCTGGCATACTCTCACTCTGTCCCCCAAAGGGCTCTTGTGGGTCCTGTCCTCATTCGGAGCATTCCTTGTGTGTGCGGTGTGTCGGTACGGCTGTGTCGACATGTTTGAGGATAATGATGTGGAGGCGGAGCAGATGCCTTTAGAAGGGATGTCACCCCCTGCGGGGCAGACACCTGAGTGGATGAGCTTATGGAAAGTAATGAGTGCACGTATAGACTCCTTACATAAGAAAATTGATGACATGCCAAATGTGGGACAGCCGACTTCTCAGCTCGTGCCTGCCCAGGCGTCGCATGGGTCGTCAGGGGCTCTAAAACGCCCGCTACCGCAAGCAGACCCAGATGTCGACACTGATACTGACACCAGTGTCGACGACTGAGTCTAACCTGATGCCTACTAAGGCCATTCACTGCATGATTGAGGCAATGAAAGAGGTGTTACACATTTCTGATATAACTTCAGGTACCACAACCCCAGGGTGGATAAAGCGCTCACACGTTTGTCTAAAAGGGTGGCACTACCGTTTCCGGATACGGCCGCCCTCAAGGAACCTGCTGATAGAAAGCAGGAGGCGATCCTGAAGTCTGTATATACACACTCAGGCATTATACTTAGGCCAGCTATTGCGTCCGCTTGGATGTGCAGTGCTGCCGCTGCGTGGTCAGAAACTGTCAAAATATTGACACATTAGACAGAGACACGATCCTGTTAACCATAGACCATATAAAAGACTCAGTCTTATATATGAGAGATGCACAGAGGGAAATCTGCCGACTGGCATCTAAAGTGCATTGTCCATTTCTGCTAGGAGAGGCTTATGGACTCGCCAGTGGACAGATGCAGATTCTAAAAAGCACATGGAAGTGTTGCCATATAAGGGTGAGGAATTATTTGGGGATGGTCTCTCGGACCTAGTTTCCACAGCAACGTCTGGGAAGTCAGCATTTTTACCCCATGTCCCCTCACAGCCTAAGAAGGCGCCGTTTTATCAGGTTCAGTCCTTTCGGACCCAGAGAAACAGGCGTGGAAAAGGCGGGTCCTTTCTGTCCAGAGGCAGAGGTAGGGGAAAAAGGCTGCAACAAACAGCAGGTTCCCAGGAGCAAAAGTCCTCCCCCGCTTCTTCTTCCAAGTCCACCGCATGACGGTGGGGCTCCACAGGCGGAGCCAGGTACGGTGGGGGGTCGCCTCAAGAATTTCAGCGATCAGTGGGCTCGCTCACAGGTGGATCCCTGGATCCTGCAAATAGTATCTCGGGTACAAACTGGAATTCGAGGCGTCCCCACCCCACCGGTTCCTAAAATCTGCCTTGCCGATTGCTCCCTCAGACAGGGAGGCGGTGCTAGCGGCAATTCGCAAGCTGTATTCCCAGCAGGTGATAATCAAGGTACCCCTACTTCAACAAGGCCGGGGTTATTATTCCACACTATTTGTGGTACCGAAACCGGACGGTTCGGTGAGACCCATTTTAAATTTAAAATCCTTGAACACGTACATAAAAAAAATTCAAGTTCAAGATGGAATCGCTCAGGGCGGTTATTGCAAGCCTGGACGAGGGGGATTACATGGTATCCCTGGACATCAAGGATGCTTACTTGCATGTCCCCATTTACCATCCTCACCAGGAGTACCTCAGATTTGTGGTACAGGATTGCCATTACCAATTCCAGACGCTGCCGTTTGGCCTGTCCACGGCACCGAGGGTATTTACCAAGGTTATGGCGGAAATGATGATACTCCTTCGAAAAAAGGGAGTTTTAATTATCCCGTACTTGGACGATCTCCTAATAAAAGCGAGGTCCAAGAAACAGTTGTTGGTGGGAGTAGCACTATCTCAGGAGGTGCTGCACCAGCACGGCTGGATTCTGAATATCCCAAAGTCACAGCTGGTTCCGACGACACGGCTACTGTTCCTGGGTATGATTCTGGATACAGTCCAGAAGAAAGTTTCTCCCGGAGGAGAAAGCCAGGGAGTTGTCATCTCTAGTCAGAGACCTCCTGAAACCAAAACGGGTATCAGTGCATCGCTGCACACGGGTCCTGGGAAAGATGGTGGCTTCTTACGAAGCAATTCCCTTCGGCAGGTTCCATGCCAGAATCTTTCAGTGGGACCTGGTGGACCAGTGGTCCGGATCGCATCTTCAGATGCATCGCTTAATAACCCTGTCTCCAAGAACCAGGGTGTCTCTACTGTGGTGGCTGCAGAGTGCCCATCTTCTAGAGGGCCGCAGGTTCGGCATACAAGACTGGGTCCTGGTGACCATGGATGCCAGCCTTCGAGGCTGGGGGGCAGTCATACAGGGAAGAAACTTCCAAGGACTATGGTCGAGTCAGGAGACTTCCCTTCACATAAATATTCTGGAACTAAGGGCCATCTACAATGCCCTAAGTCAAGCAAGATCCCTGCTCCTACACCAGCCGGTGCTGATCCAGTCAGACAACATCACGGCAGTCGCCCATGTAAATCGACAGGGCGGCACAAGAAGCAGGATGGCGATGGCAGAAGCCACAAGAATTCTCCGATGGGCGGAGAATCATGTACTAGCACTGTCAGCAGTGTTCATTCCGGGAGTGGACAACTGGTAAAGCAGACTTCCTCAGCAGACACGACCTCCACCCGGGAGAGTGGGGACTTCACCCAGAAGTCTTCCAGATGCTGGTAAACTGTTGGGAAAAACCACAGGTGGACATGATGGCGTCCCGTCTCAACAAAGTTAAAAAGATATTGCGCCAGGTCAAGGGACCCTCAGGCGATGGCTGTGGACGCTCTAGTGACACCGTGGGTGTACCAGTCGGTTTGTGTTCCCTCCTCTGCCTCTCATTCCAAAGGTATTGAGAATAATAAGAAAGAGAGGAGTAAACACCATTCTCGTGGTTCCGGATTGGCCAAGACGAGCGTGGTACCCGGAACTTCAAGAGATGCTTTCAGAGGACCCGTGGCCTCTACCGCTCAGACAGGACCTGTTACAGCAGGGGCCCTGTCTGTTCCAAGACTTACCGCGGCTGCGTTTGACGGCATGGCGGTTGAACACCGGATCCTAAAGGAAAGGGGTATTCCGGAAGAAGTCATTCCTACGCTTAAGGCCAGGAAAGATGTTACGGCAACGCATTATCACCGCATATGGCGGAAATATGTTGCATGGTGCGAGGCCAATAAGGCCCCAACAGAGGAATTTCAACTAGGTCGATTTCTGCATTTCCTGCAAGCAGGAGTGGATATGGGCCTAAAACTAGGCTCCATTAAAGTACAGATCTCGGCTCTGTCGATTTTCTTTCAAAAAGAACTAGCTTCAGTACCTGAAGTTCAGACATTTGTGAAAGGAGTGCTGCATATTCAGCCCCCATTTGTGGCACCTTGGGATCTCAACGTGATGTTGAGTTTCTTAAAATCACATTGGTTTGAGCCACTAAAAACCGTGGATCTGAAATATCTCACGTGGAAAGTGGTCATGTTATTAGCCTTGGCTTCAGCCAGGCGAGTGTCAGAATTGGCGGCTTTATCATGTAAAAGCCCTTATCTGATTTTCCATATGGATAGGGCAGAGTTGAGGACTCGTCCCCAATTTCTCCCTAAGGTGGTGTCAGCGTTTCACCTGAACCAGCCTATTGTGGTGCCGGCGGCTACTAGTGAATTGGAGGACTCCAAGTTGCTAGACGTTGTCAGGGCCCTGAAAATATGTTTCCAGGACGGCTGGAGTCAGAAAATCTGACTCGCTGTTCATCCTGTATGCACCCAACAAGCTGGGTGCTCCTGCTTCTAAGCAGTCTATTGCTCGCTGGATTTGTAGTACAATTCAGCTTGCACATTCTGTGGCAGGCATACCACAGCCAAAATCTGTAAATGCCCATTCCACAATGAAGGTGGGCTCATCTTGGGCGGCTGCCTGAGGGGTCTCGGCTTTACAACTTTGCCGAGCAGCTACTTGGTCAGGGGCAAACACGTTTGCAAAATTCTACAAATTTGATACCCTGGCTGAGGAGGACCTGGAGTTCTCTCATTCGGTGCTACAGAGTCATCCGCACTCTCCCGCCTGTTTGGGAGCTTTGGTATAATCCCCATGGTCCTTACGGAGTTCCCAGCATCCACTAGGACGTCCGAAAATAAGAATTTACTCACCGGTAATTCTATTTCTTGTAGTCCGTAGTGGATGCTGGGCGCCCATCCCAAGTGCGGATTGTCTGCAATACTTGTAAATAGTTATTGTTAACTAAAGGGTTATTGTTGAGCCATCTGTTGAGAGGCTCAGTTGTTTTTCATACTGTCAAACTGGATATAGTATCACAAGTTGTACGGTGTGATTGGTGTGGCTGGTAAGAGTCTTACCCGGGATTCTAAATCCTTCCTTATTATGTCAGCTCGTCCGGGCAAAGTGTCCTAACTGAGGCTTGGAGGAGGGTCATAGTGGGAGGAGCCAGTGCACACCAGGTAGTCATTAATCTTTTCTAGAGTGCCCAGCCTCCTTCGGAGCCCGCTATTCCCCATGGTCCTTACGGAGTTCCCAGCATCCACTACGGACTACGAGAAATAGAATTACCGGTGAGTAAATTCTTAGATATATATATATATATTTATCTATCTATCTATCTATCAATCATGCCAAAAGAGACATGAGTATACTGGGTCCTAGAGTCAAAGCTATGTCTATTTCTGCTTGACGTGTCCTGTAGAATATGCAATGGACAGATGATGCCGACTTAAGAGGCATATGGAAGGCTGAGGATTGTGTGGAGAAGGGTTCTCGGACCTGGTCTCCACAGCTTTAGCTGGCAAATTCTGATATTTTGCCTTATTTTCCTGCACAGCCTAGGAAAGCACAACATTATCAAATGCAGCATTTCAAATAAAGAAACAAAGTCCGAGGTGCGTCCTTTCTTGCCAGAGGCGGCGGCAGAGGAAAGAAGCTGCACAACACGGCTAGTTCCCAGGAACAGAAGTCCTCCCCGGCCTCTACAAAAATCCACCGCATGTCGCTGGGGCTCCACAGGTGGAGCTAGGCCCGGTGGGGGCACGCCTTTGTAAGTTCAGCCACAAGTGGGTTCACTCCCTGTTAGATCCCTGGGCAATAGATTTTGTGTCTCAGGGATATAAGCTGGACTTGGAGAAGATGCCCCCTCACCGACGGCCCTGCGGGCTTCCCCCCCCACAAGAGGGAACCAGTGTTAACTGCAATTCACAAATTGTATCTTCAACAGGTGGTGGTCAAGGTTCCCCTCCAACAAGGAGGGGGTTATTATTCGACCATGTTGTAGTCCCATAACCAGACTGTTCGGTTGGACCCATATTGAATTTAAAATCCCTAAACATATACTTGAAAAGGTTCAAGTTGGAATCGCTAAGAGCGGTTATTGCAAGCCTAAAAGGTGACTCGGGACATAAAGGATGCATACCTTCATGTCCCCATTTATCCACCTCATCAGGCGTACCTCAGAATTACGGTACGGGATTGTTACCAATTTCAGAATTGCCGTTTGGTCTCTCCACGGCCTTGAGAATGTTCACCAAGGTAATGGCGGAAATGATGGTGCTCCTGCGGAAGCAAGGTGTCACTATTATCACGTACTTGGACGATCTCATAAAAGCGAGATCAAGAGAGCAGTTGCTGAACAGCGTATCACTTTCTCTGGAAGTGTAACGGCAACATGGCTGGATTCTATATATTCCAAAGTCGCAGTTGGTTCTTACAACTCATCTGCCTCTCCTAGGCATGATCCTAGATACAGACCAGATGGAGAGAGCTCAGGAGCTTGGGACACTGGTCAGGAATCTATTAAAACCAAAACAGGGGTCAGTGCATCACTGCACTCGAGTCCTGGGAAGGAGGGTGGCATTATACGAGGCCATTCCCTTCGGCATGCTCCATACGAGGACCTTCCAATGGGACTCACTGGACAAGTGGTCCGGATCACATCTTCGGATGCATCGGTTAATCACCCTATCCCCCAGAGCCAGGGTATCTCTCCTGTGGTGGCTGCAGAGTGCTCACCTTCTCGAAGGTCGCAGATTTGTCATTCAGGACTGGGTCCTGGTAACCATGGATGCAAGCCTCCGAGGGTGGGGGGCAGTCACACAGGGAAGAAATTTCCAAGGGCTGTGGTCAAGTCAGGTGACTTGCCTTCATATCAACTAAGGGCCATATAAAACGCCCTAAGTCAAGCTGAGCCCCTGCTTAGAGACCAACCAGTGCTGATTCAATCAGACAACATCACGGCGGTCGCCCAAGTAAACCGCCAGGGCGGCACAAGAAGCAGGGTGGCAATGGCGGAAGCCACAAAGATTCTTCGTTGGGCGGAGAATCACGTGCAAGCACTGTCAGCAGTGTTCATTCCGGGAGTGGACAACTGGGAAGCAGACTTCCTCAGCAGACACGACCTCCACCCGGGAGAGTGGGGACTTCATCAAGAAGTCTTCACACAGATTGCAAATCGATGAACTGCCACAGGTGGACATGATGGCGTCCCACCTCAACAAAAAGCTAAAAAGATATTGCGCCAGGTCAAGGGACCCTCAGGCGATAGCTGTGGATGCGCTAGTGACACCGTGGGTGTTCTAGTCGGTCTGTTTCCTCATTTTCCTCTCATACCCAAGGTACTGAGAATAGTAAGAAAAAGAGGAGTGAGAACAATACTCATCGTTCTGGATTGGCCAAGGAGGACTTGGTACCCAGAACTACAAGAAATGATCAGAGGACCCATGGCCTCTGCCTCTCAGACAGGACCTGTTGCAACAGGGGCCCTGTCTGTTCCAAGACTTACCGCGGCTGCGTTTGACGTCATGGCGGTTGAACGCCGGATCCTAGCAGAAAAGGGCATTCTGGAGGAAGTTATTCCCACACTGATAAAGGCTAGGAAGGATGTGACCGCAAAACATTATCACCGTATATGGCGAAAAATGTTGCTAGGTGTGAGGCCAGGAAGGCCCCTACAGAGGAATTCCAGCTGGGTCGATTCCTGCACTTCCTACAGTCAGGTGTGACTATGGGCCTAAAATTAGGATCTATAAAGGTCCAGATTTCGGCCCTATCCATTTTCTTCCAAAAAGAACTGGCTTCACTACCTGAGGTTCAGACGTTTGTTAAGGGAGTGCTGCATATTCAGCCCCCTTTTGTGGCACCTTGGGATCTTAATGTGGTGTTTGATTTCCTAAAATCCCACTGGTTTGAGCCACTTAAGACTGTGGAGCTAAAGAAGTAGTCATGCTGTTGGCCTTAGCTTCGGCTAGGCGGGTGTCAGAATTGGCGGCTTTGTCATGTAAAAGCCCCTATCTGGTTTTCCATATGGACAGGGCAGAATTGCGGACTCGTCCGCAATTTCTGCCAAAGGTGGTGTCCTTTCATTTGAACCAACCTATTGTGGTGCCTGCGGCTACGCGGGACTTGGAGGACTCCAAGTTGCTGGACGTAGTCCGGGCTTTGAAGATTTATGTAAACAGAACGGCTGGAGTCAGGAAGACTGACTCGCTGTTTATCCTGTATGCACCCAATAAGTTGGGTGCTCCTGCCTCAAAGCAAACTATTGCTCGCTGGATCTGTAACACGATTCAGCAGGCTCATTCTGTGACTGGGTTGCCACATCCTAAATCTGTAAAAGCCCATTCCACAAGGAAGGTGGGCTCTTCTTGGGCGGCTGCCCGAGGGGTCTCGGCTTTACAGCTTTGCCGAGCTGCTACTTGGTCGGGTTCAAACACCTTTGCTAAGTTCTACAAGTTTGATACCCTGGCTGAGGAGGACCTTGTGTTTGCCCATTCGGTGCTGCAGAGTCATCCGCACTCTCCCGCCTGTTTGAGAGCTTTGGTATAATCCCCATGGTCCTTACGGAGTCTCCAACATCCTCTAGGACGTTAGAGAAAATAAGAATTTACTCACCGGTAATTCTATTTCTCGTAGTCCGTAGTGGATGCTGGGCGCCCGTCCCAAGTGCGGACTTTCTGCAATATGTGTATATAGTTATTGCTTAATAAAGGGTTATTGTTATGAGCCATCTGAGTGAGGCTCTGTTGTTTTTTCATACTGTTAACTGGGTTAATTTATCACAAGTTGTACAGTGTGGCTTGTATGAGTCTTACCCTGGATTCCAAAATCCTTTCCTTGTACGGTCAGCTCTTCCGGGCACAGTTTCCCTAACTGAGGTCTGGAGGAGGGGCATAGAGGGAGGAGCCAGTGCACACCACATAGTACCTAATCTTTCTTTTAGAGTGCCCAGTCTCCTGCAGAGCCCGTCTATTCCCCATGGTCCTTACGGAGTCCCCAGCATCCACTACGGACTACGAGAAATAGAATTTTTAAGTAACTATCGGTAAATCCTTTTCTCGTAGTCCATAGGGGATATTGGGCACCCGCCTCAGAGTGGTGACTTTTCTGCAGGTTATCTGTTCGTTGTGGCCTTTTCAGCTTTTGCTGTGTTTGTTGCCAGCCATTGTTTGTTGGTTTGCTGGTATATTCATCACACCACTCATTTTTCTTAACTTCCTTCTCTCGAGTATGTCCTTTCTCCTTCGGGCACTTTTTTTTTTTTTTTTTTATATACACTTACTACTGCCTATGGGAGGGGGCATAGAGGGGAGGAGCCAGCACACCCACTTGAATAAATTTAAACTACACTGGCTCCTTTTGACCCAGTCTATACCCCATCATACTAATGTGTCCCCAATATCCCTTATGGACTACGAGAAAAGGTTTTACCAGTAGGTAGTTTAAAATCCTATTTTTTAATCTCTTCCATCTGGTGATTAATTCTCAATTCTTTCAACAAAAGTGCCGTTTCATTGTTTGTATTTAGATAAGTGTTGGGGTGGTTTTTTTTTTTTTTAATTGACTGCCCATTATTTCTGCTCCACAGAAAGCGATGAAAGAGACGTCAAAGGTTCCAGAGAAGAAAAACTAACCCGTCAAAGGATGTTTTTGTTTTATCTTTTTATTTTGCAGCATACGAGATTACTAAAGGTTACTGTTTTGTTGCAGTTAAAGTGTAAAGTGTGTTTTATTCTTTATTATGAAAAGACCAATAGAACAGTTTTAATGTTTTCAAATTCTACAAGTTCCTCATTTGTCACATGAAAGCCAAGGTCTGATTCTCAAACATACCAATCTGTGATCAGCTTTTGTTTCTGCTTCAAGTCGTCCCCTGCCCAAACACTTCTTCCCCACTTTGGAACCTGAAGTAAATCTGTTTACACCATGGTTTTGGCCATTTTGGTGCTTTACCAATGTTCCACTGAAGTCAAAGACCTCACTGAAGTATGGACTGTACTCCTGAGGCCCTAATCGTAGTGATTATCTAGATGGCGTTTCCAGAAATAATGGTTCTGCTCATGGAGTATAAGCTGCTCCCTGCAACAAGCGTTTTATAGAGCAGAAAATGCTAACTTGAGGTGAGAAATGGAGAGCAGACCTTTTTGACAATCTTGTTACCCTATGGCCAAATGATCAGATTCCTCTAAGCAGTGTTGCTGGTAGTGGAACCCTAGTAAACAAGTGTTTTCCTCTTCTGTGATCATGCCATGGGGTTCCCAGGAAATTCTGCAGAAATGTGCTTATTCTTTATGTACTTAGAGCAGTTCCTAAATAAATCCTTTTGTTTCTTGAAAACCAAAACCCATCTCTTTATTGGCTCTATATATTTATAGATTATTAATTTCTGTTGCCTTTACAAGTCTGTCTTCATAATGTTTGGTATTAAAAATTTCGGGCAAAAACACAATCTGTGAAAAGTCAAAGGTCTGTTCTTGCAGCTGCGTTCAGGGATGAAATTGATGATTATCTGGGATTTGGGTCTGTCTGCTTAAGGCAGGTGGAACAAAAATACCCATCAGTTCCGGCTGCGGGGATAATTGGAAAGCCCCAGGGCGGTTAATTAGCCATAGTACATTATTGTGACTGTATATACCCCTGAGTGTTTCTCTTGGATTAATGTTGGGATACTTGTATATTCTTTGTCTTATCCCAATGATTGTACATCTCTAAGATACCAGATGTGAACATGGGCATTGCCATAAGTAATATTTTTGCAACCTGCCTTGTGCCATTTGCTTACAGGGATAAAGGAACATGTGGCACTACAAATCCCAGTGTGCCCTGCCAGTTTTGCTGTTAGGGTGTTCTGGGATGTCATTCTGCAGCAGCTGTGTACCAGAAGCTGGGTATTCCCGTATCTAAACCTAACCCCCCCCCCCCCCCCCCCCCATTTCTTTGCCCATTTTTAAAGGTAAAGAGCAGAGCATAGGTTGAACAGTGCAACTCAACTATTGGGGGGTGAAGATAGAATTTTGGCACTTACTGATATCCTTTCTCAGATTCCATAGGGTACACTGGAGTTACTCTGGGGTATAGATGTGTGATTAGTGGAGCCTGGCACTTTAAATTTCTTTAGAATTTAAGTTGGCTCTTCCTCCTCTACAGAACCCAAGAGCTTTGGTGCCGCACTTTTAAAAAACCAGGTGCATATAATGGCGGAATGACCATTCACTTTTGTAGTTGGTATATTTTAGTTACTATAATTTAAAGTCCAAATTGCAATATAAAGAACATGTATGCAATAAAACAAATTCTTGCATAGTAGCCACTTGTAACTTTCTTACATAGGCAACGTTAGTATCCAATAATTCCTTTTGAATTGTAGCGCCTCTGTTTAATGTATCCATAAACAGTATTGCTTATAGAAATGTGCTCCTAATATTAAAGAATGCCAGCCTCAAGTGTCCCACTAAAATACACTGTCGTCATGGTCTTTTGCTAAATATCATTAAGGGAGCTTACCGGTGGCTTGCTTCCGGCTATGCAGTGCCGCTCCTCGCTGCTTTTTTGGTAGCGGCAATGCCATTTGTGGCTCTAATCGGCGTAGTGCTGTCCCACCACAAAAGAATGCTCTCTGCAGCTATGTGTCTCCCGCTTGTAGCTGCGCACTGTGTAATTGCATCTTACCAGCTGGCAGAAATGTTTGGCAGTACTGTATATTACAGCGCTTTATGGTCAATCGCCTCCTGGCTCCAAAGATGTAAATGTTATGGATTCAAGGAAAAGGGGGAAGGGTAGATATCCTCTGCACTGGACTCGTATCAAATTAATGATATTTATCATGAACTAGTGATTCCCCAATTTTATTATCATAGATCAATTCATATTAATATATGGGGGTGCCGCCATAGACCATAAAACTGGAAGAGAAATACTAGAGAGAAAAGGGTTGTCTCTTTGTTGGCGCACTTTTAGGAAGAGAGTGAGTATATTTAAAATTTAACTTTTAATTTCGTTTAATTAAAATACCTGAGCTTGTGAAATCATGAGACAACAATCACAAACAATACATACACGAAAATAAAAATGATAACAAGTCCTCCTATGTGTCTTGGTTGTATTTATACAATTTGTGGTTCCTATGTGTGCAGCAATAACTCAGACCTTGCTGCAAATTAGTGACTGCTCAATCTGACCCTTATTTATTGGGGTACCTTTATTCAAATTATGTCCAGCAGTCTCTAAATTTGCAGTCAAGATTTTATTCTGTATTCATAATTGTGCATATACATGTGGGACCAACTTGTGTCAATTCTACACATAGTGACAAACCATTGTTACAACACACACTTCAGTGATTATAGTTCATTTGTAGCTCTGTCATATGGCTATTCTGTCGCTGTCTGGAGAATTTCAGCAACCCGTGGTTATTGTAATGCAAACCTAAGAAATTGCAACAGTTAACGCTGGAGTTGCAGATTATCTTTCTGCCTCTGTGAATGGTCATATACACATTTCTGTGTCTATTAGTTATATTGAGTGATCTGCAGAGGGCATTTCTTTGTGTCAGAGATACAGCTCCACCATAAAAACCCTTATCCAATAAATGTGATGTCTGCTGTGTGTCTATTTATGCAAGATTTTTCCATCCAGTGTATTGTGCCAGTTTAATTTTTCAGGATGGTTAATTTGTATCTCTCACACACAGCTGCTCTGTGGCTGTTTCAAAAGTTGCAACAAACCATGGCTTTTATAATTTGGTACTGAACATTGCAACAGTTGCCACTGAGACTGCAGGTCTCTATTCTCTATTAAAGCGTCATTGGTGAACCACTATGTCCGTTTATTGTATATAGCAGGGCTGGCCAAACCGGTCCTCGATCTACCAACAGTTCATGTTTTCCAGGCCTCCTGGAGATCTGTAGAATTGTCAGTTAGGAATGAATGCATCACATATTAATTAGTAATGACTACACCTGTGCACCAGCTAGGTGGTCTGGAAAATGTGAACCGTTGGTAGATCTCGAGGACCGGTTTGGCCAGCCCTGGTATATAGTATCCTGCAGAAAGTAATCACGTCTAAAAGATACAATTCTACCAAATGAGCTCTTGCTGTTAATCGGTTTTTGATAGATATGGCAGAAACTATTTATCAGGATAGATATGGCAGAAAGTGGTACATTGATAGCTACATTGATTCCACAACCCCTGGAGTGGTATATCAATTTACTTGCCCATGTAATATGATATACATTGGGAAAACAATAAGACCATTGAAGGTTAGATTACTTGAACATATTGGCAGTATCAGGAATGCCAGACGGGGGACCTCACGTTGAGGGGGACCTCACGTTGAGGGGGACCTCACGTTGAGGGGGACCTCACGTTGAGGGGGACCTCACGTTGAGGGGGACCTCACGTTGAGGGGGACCTCACGTTGAGGGGGACCTCACGTTGAGGGGGACCTCACGTTGAGGGGGACCTCACGTTGAGGGGGACCTCACGTTGAGGGGGACCTCACGTTGAGGGGGACCTCACGTTGAGGGGGACCTCACGTTGAGGGGGACCTCACGTTGAGGGGGACCTCACGTTGAGGGGGACCTCACGTTGAGGGGGACCTCACGTTGAGGGGGACCTCACGTTGAGGGGGACCTCACGTTGAGGGGGACCTCACCAGGTTTGAGACCAAGATGATATTCTTGATGGGAAGTCAACATCCCAAAGGGCTGAACGAAAGTAAGTTACTTACCTTTCCTGTGATCATAGAAGTAAATTTGCTGCTTAATGTAGATTCCATCTTCAAAGCTATAATTTTGCTGTGTGGTCAATGATCTGTTATGTTGGTACCATTTAGTGAAAGCATTTTATACAAAAGTACCATTACCACCCAAAACATCTGTGGTCATAACTACAAGAGTTTCCAGACATTTAGCAACATTTGGACAAATGTTGCTGACTACGAGGTGTTTACCCCGGGGTCTCATAAAATCAGGGTACCGTTACATCTTAGTATCACTGTTTGTCTCTAAGTAGGTGGGACAGATCAATTCTGGTCCCCGTATAGGAGGAACACATTTATGACTCCAGATTCTGGATATTTTTGACACCAATATTATGGACTGAAGGAATAAGAATTACTCAGGACGACAGGCATAATCTCTGGAGCTTGATCATCTTATTACAATAATACATGGGTGTGCACTGATGATCAAACTTGGGAACTTACTTTTGGAGGTAATACCATGCATTAAATTAGGGACGAGTACAGTATTAAGATAAAGCATGGTTAGGCTGTCATCATACACATCCCACACATACATATACAGTTTTCTTTTTCATTCACTAGGGGTCACTGGAGTACTCTTGGGATATGGATGGCTTTAGCAAGAACAGGGCACTGAATTTAAATTTAGAACACTCCACCCCTCCATATCCCCGAGTACCTCAGTGGTTTTTCTGTGCTCACAGCACTAACAAGGCTTGTGTGGAGCACCCACACTTAGTTGAATATTTTATTAATTTTTCATTTTTACTTTTACATTTCTGCACTTGGCACATCCCTTCCCAGTTTCTGTAAAAACATGGGTCTGGGATAGTGCCGCTGCCCAGAGGCAGCGCATGGCGTGTCGGTCCTCACAAAGAGCACCCTCACAGCCACACGCAGCTCATACCTGCAGGAAAGGCTGGACGGAGCTTACAGAATAAGCGCCGTCATAGCCCTCACTACATGCGGCACGACGAGCAAGGTATGGTGGGGTGTCAGGGCGGTTAGCTCACGCTGCCGAGCAAGAAAAGTGGCTGTGCTGTGTGTCAGCAGCTATATAAAATAGAGAGCACAACGTATAAAATGTAAAGAATTTATTCTCAATCAATATAGTTATAAAACATGTAGGTTACTAATACACCTATATCTGTCTCAGGTGATATAAAGGTTCAGCTGTGTGAAAAAAATGGCTATCCAATATATTAAATCCTAATTGTGCAATAGGGAGGGAACAGGAGAATTTGTAGATGTAGTTCCAGATAAATGTAAACATATACTACCTCTCCGGCAAGGGCTGGTATAGAAAGAGATGTATAATCGTCTCCTGTATTCCTGATCGCCAGCCGGCGATGAAGCAAGCTGCTGAAATGCACAATGTGATTGCACAGCGGAGCGGAAAGGTGGGTAACCCAATGCTGAGTACCTGCCACCAGGAGGAAATGTGCGGTCGTCTCCTGTTCTCGTGATCGCTGGCCGGCGGTGATAGCAAGCTGCTGTCTGAGAGTCAAAGGCGGTTTCTTGCCACGGTCAGCTGGATGGAAGAGAAGCTGTGTGGATTGCACAGGATAAATTCACCTGGACCAGGTGTATGGAAGGCGGGGTCCTGACTCGTTTTGTCACGATCACGTGACTTTATCAAAGGTATAATCCTGCCTCCAGGCCAGTCAGTATTTATGGCCCCAGTGTCTCATCAAAAACAGGTGTCAGTAATGAAGGATAAAATAACACATTCAATATACGTTGGCTCTCATAGTAAAACAGAACTTATAAAAGTTATAAAGCAACCAAATATATGGCAGAAACATTACAACAGGCTTGTCCAACCCGCGGCCCGCGGGCCGCATGCGGCCCAAGTCGGCTAGTAATGCGGCCCAGGAGCAGCACTGCAGCAGAGGTTTTTTTTTACCGGAGTACGGACACCACATGTGAGGCTGAGCCAGCCCCAGCAGGCTGTCAGCACATCCTGATTGGATTGCTGCTGCTGGGACCAGCACCAGCTCACGCCCTCTCCGCTGTCAGTCACAGTGTAGCCCTCCTCTGCTGCATAGCGGCACACGTGACTGAGCAGCGCGAGAGTAGAGGAGCCCAGGGGAGAAGTTGGTTGTACAAGAACACGTGGAGCGGCAGACGGAGGCAGCGCTGCAGGAGCGGTAAGTATGTGTTTGTGCGTGTGTGTGTTTTTTTTTACAGCTACAAGGGGCACAGTACAAGGGCGCAGCTACAAGGGGCACAGTACAAGGGGGCAGCTACAGGGCCACAACTACAAGGGGCACAGTACAAGGGGGCAGCTACAGGGCCACAACTACAAGGGGCACAGTACAAGGGGGCAGCTACAGGGCCACAACTACAAGGGGCACAGTACAAGGGGGCAGCTACAAGGGGCACAGTACAAGGGGGCAGCTACAGGGCCACAACTACAAGGGGCACAACTAGAAGGGGCACAGTACAAGGGGCGCAGCTATAGTGGCACAGCTACAAGGGGCGCAGCTACAGGGGCACAACTACAAGGGACGCAGCTACAAGGGGCACAGCTATAGTGGCACAGCTACAAGGGGCACAGCTACAAGGGCACAGCTACAAGGGCACAGTACAAGGGGCACAACTACAGGGGCGCAACTACAAGGGGCACAGTACAAGGGGGCAGCTACAGGGGCACAACTACAAGGGGCACAACTACAAGGGGCACAACTACAAGGGGCACAGTACAAGGTGGCAGCTACAGGGGCACAACTACAAGGGGCACAACTACAAGGGGCACAGTACAAGGTGGCAGCTACAAGGGGCACAACTACAAGGGGCACAACTACAAGGGGCACAGTACAAGGGGCACAACTACAAGGGGCACAACTACAAGGGGGCAACTACAAGGGGCACAGTACAAGGGGGCAGCTACAAGGGGGCAGCTACAAGGGGCACAGTACAAGGGGGCAGCTACAAGGGGCACAGTACAAGGGGGCAGCTACAAGGGGCACAGTACAAGGGGGCAGCTACAGGGGCACAACTACAAGGGGCACAGTACAAGGGGCACAGCTACAAGGGGCACAACTACAAGGGGGCAGCTACAAGGGGGCAGCTATAGTGGCACAGCTACAAGGGACGCAGCTACAGGGGCACAGCTACAAGGGACGCAGCTACAAGGGGCACAGTACAAGGGGGCAGCTACAGGGGCACAGCTACAGGGGCACAACTACAAGGGGTGCAGCTACAAGGGGCGCAGCTACAAGGGGCGCAGCTACAGGGGCACAACTACAAGGGACGCAGCTACAGGGGCACAGCTACAAGTAAGTTTAATATGTTAACTATGTTTTCTATGGTTTTTTTGGATGATCAGGTATCGTTACTGTTATTTTATTTTATTTGTGGCCCAAAACAAATTTTCATCTTCTAATGTGGCCCAGGGAAGGTGAAAGGTTGGACACCCCTGCATTACAATAATGAGGTATAATAACTTATATCATATTAAGGAATACAGATTGGACATATAAAGAGGTTTTGAATGTTCCCATGATATATATGGGAACTCTTATAATATGGACTAATCAGACATCATCAGCTTGTCTTAATCTTCAATCAGAGATCTAGTGATGGCAGCCACAGGAATCTCTAATGATATCAGGTGAGAGAATACCTCTCCAGAGATAGCACTGGTCATAGGAGTATGATGCAGAAAAGAAAAAATCATATTTGTAGATATATAACTATATATAAGCGGCTATATTAGTTTTTCTTCATATTTATTTTATTTATATTTCTATACAGCGCTAATTCACCCAAATGCATAAAGGGCTGAATGTATTAAAAATAAAGCACCTAACATATACAAGTGTTACCAGCATGGATTCAAACTCAGATCTAGACAAACACATTGTTCAGTGGTTTAACCTCTTGCGCCACTGATTTAGTAGATGTGAGGAAGGGAAAGTTTCAAAGTTATGTATACACATCCCACACATACATATACAGTTTTCTTTTTCATCCACTAGGGGTCACTGGAGTACTCTTGGGATATGGATGGCTTTAGCAAGAACAGGGCACTGAATATTTAAATTTAGAACACTCCACCCCTCCATATCCCCGAGTACCTCAGTGGTTTTTCTGTGCTCACAGCACTAACAAGGCTTGTGTGGAGCGCCCACACTTAGTTGAATATTTTATTAATTTTTACTTTTACATTTCTTTATCATCCACTAGGGGTCACTGGAGTACTCTTGGGATATGGACGGGCTTCCGTAGGAACAGCACTGAATATTTAAATTTAGAACACTCCACCCCTCCATATCCCCGAGTACCTCTCAGTGTTTTTTCTGTGCTAGACGTAGCAACAGCTCTGTGACTGAAGTCACGATTACTTTGAAGAATTTTTCTTTTATTTTTATTTTTTCTATTTTACATCCCTTTTCCCCTTCCAAAAGGCAGGGTCAGGGATAGTACAGCTGCTGATAGCAGCAGGGGCGTGTCGGGCCTCTCTGAAAGAGCTCCCTCACAGCCACACACACAGCCTCCTGCACAGGCTGGCCGGCGCTTGTTCAGAAGCCCCGTCGGAGCCTCCTCACAAACTGCAGGATACAGGTATGTGAACGGGGCGGTCAGCTCCCGCTGCCGCCCCGAGGTGTGGGGACATTGTAGCGCTTAGCGCCCGCCGCTGCTCGCTCCACTTGGCCGCCCGTCCCGCCGCTGCTCTCCCCACTCAGCGCCCTCCCCACACGGCCACAGTCTTCAGCACAAGACCTCCGTGCAGGCCGCTCAGAGGCCGCCGGCCGCCGCAGCTTTCTCGCTCACGGGGCCGGCCGCCGCTACTGCTCCGGGTCCCACCGCTGGGTGACGCGCGCCTCACCCGGGCTCAGCACAGCGCTCGGCGATACCCGCTGGGGCCCCACACGCGCTGCCGCTGCTCTGATTCGAAAAGAGCAGGCAGCCATTACACAGGAGCAGGGGGGACAAGCAATAAGTTAAGGGGGCAATAAGCGGCATACGAAATACTGCAGCAGCAGATGATAGACTGCAGGGATTTTTTGCAGGGTTATAATCAGTGAATGTTGTAACCAGCATTAGGATTATATGTATAAGCATAGCATGGCAGCCATGTTTAACCATGCTTCCTGTGTTTTCCTGCTGTGATTCCAGAACGTTCCAGTACTACATCTTTACTCCACCGGAGGCGCAGGGGTGTTAGTGGGAATTTGGGATCACATTTCACAGTACTGGCCACGTGTACTGCACTTGGCCAGATTTATATACAGAGACACCTTACTGCTATTTTACTGAGTCGTGCAGGTGTCTGTTTTTTGTGTATTGTATTGTCTGTCGCCATAATGAGTAAGGCACCAGCAAAAACTAAAAAGCATAATTGCAAAGTCTGTGGCAGTGTGTTACCGGATGGATCTACCACATGTACAGTATGTTTTGTGGATTCGGTTCAGAATACCATTTCTGCTCCAGTTTTACAACCAATGTCCTCACCGGACCCTCCGTGGGGTATGTTAGTAAATGTACTGGATAGATTACAATCAGAATTGACCGCCGCTCGTCAGGAGCGGGAAACGGTAAGGTCTGAGTCTAGGGTGAGACCGTCAGAACTACCGGAGGCGTCTCAGCCTTGCGTAAGGTCCAAATCCATTTTGGGTAAACGGGATAAATTTCATATGTCTTATGATTTTCCAGTTTCTGCTATGTTGCATTCTGACGATTCCATGCCAGACCTCACGGAACAAGATGAGGGTGAGGAGGGCGAAGTGGAGTCAGATGGCGAGGATTTTAACAGTTCCGGCATTGATGATCTCGTCAGAGCGGTACGTCAGTCTCTGAGGTTTCCTGAAACTGAGGAGCCTCTCGCAAATGATCAGGTCGTATTTACGAAACGGCGGAAGACGCCAATAAGTTTTCCTGTGTCGGATTCTCTACATCAGATGTTAGTAGAAACACGACAGAATCCAGATAAACGGTTTTCTATACCTCGCAGATTTAAGTCTAGTTATCCGTTTCCAGACTCTGTAACGTGTACATGGGAGAATCCACCAATAGTTGATTCGTCAGTGTCCAAGCTTACCAAGAAATTAACCATACCAGTGCCGGCAGCTACTACGCTTAAAGATCCTTCAGATCGCAAGATAGAAACTATGTTAAAATCCATGTATGTAGCAGCAGGTGTGATGCTAAGACCTGGATTGGTTGGCATTTGGGTCACTAAGGCGCTCATAATATGGCTTACAGAACTCAAATCTGCTTTACATGACGAAAACCTGATAATTCTTGTAAATCAAATGATTGAGGCTGTAGAGTATCTCTGTACAGCGTCTACTGACGTCTGTCAGCTCACTTCTCGTATTTCATCGTCGCTAGTTACGGCACGAAGAGCACTCTGGCTGCGTGCTTATCATGCGGAGGCAGAGGTCAAACGAAGTATAGAGGCGTTGCCTTACGATGGCAGGAAGTTGTTTGGTCCTGAATTGGACGCATGGATTGCGGAGGCGACGGGAGGTAAGTCTGTTTTCTTACCATTGCCTCCACCGGTTTCAAGAAGAAGGTACGCTGGACCTTCGTTCAAATCCTTTAGACCTCAGCCCTTTCGAGGACGTGGCAGAGGATCAGCCACGCCTGCTAGATGTGGTCGCGGACGTGGTTTCCATCAAACCAACACAACTCGCCAAGACGCTAAGGTTACCGACAAGCCAGTGGCATGACGGGCTACCAGCCCATCTCGGTTCTCCAATTGTGGGAGCACGCCTTCAGACGTTCCATGTGGCGTGGTTCCACACATCCGCGGATGGCTGGATCCGCAATTTAGTGTTAAAAGGTTACAAAATAGAGTTCGACTGTCTTCCGCCTCTGCGGTTTTTCAAGACAGGATTGCCTCTGTCGGACGACAAGAGGACTGTTTTGCAAATTGCCATTCAGTCCCTACTGGATTCGGCAGTGTTGATTCCGGTCCCTGTACACCATCAGGGTCAGGGTTATTATTCAAGTCTGTTTGTGGTCCCGAAGCCGGATGGCTCAGTCAGACCAATATTGAACTTAAAGGGGCTCAATCAGTACGTAACTTACTACAGATTCAAGATGGAGTCTCTACGTTCGGTGATTGCGGGGTTAGAGGCAAAGGAGTTTATGATTGCGCTAGACCTCAAGGATGCGTACTTACACATTCCAATTTGGCAGCCTCATCAGAAATTCTTACGGTTTGCAATACGCCAGAACCATTACCAGTTTCAGGCTCTACCGTTTGGCCTGTCATCAGCGCCGCGGGTATTCACCAAAGTGATGTCTGTGATAATAGCTCACCTCAGATCCCTGGGAGTGACAATAGTTCCGTATTTAGACGATCTGCTCATCAAAGCTCCGTCTCAACAGATACTTCTCCAACATGCGCTGCTAACATACAATGTACTGGTTCATCACGGTTGGATTGTCAACTTCAAGAAATCACATCTAATTCCGTCTCAACGCCTTCAGTTCCTAGGTATGATTCTCGATACGGTCAATCAAAGAATTTACCTACCACAGCAGAAAGTACAAATGCTACGCCATCTAGTACAATTAGTGCTCAAGCCACGCACAGTGTCGGTACACTTGTGCATTCGCCTCTTAGGCACAATGGTGGCAGCTTTCGAGGCGCTTCAGTTCGGAAGATTTCACTCTCGTCCATTTCAACTGAATGTGCTTGCCCAGTGGTCGGGCTCGCATCTGCAGATTCACCACAGGGTGAGGTTGTCGCCAACAGCAAGAGTATCTCTGCTCTGGTGGCTCAAGGAACACAATTTAACCGCAGGAAGACGGTTCGGAGGTTGGAATTGGATAATTCTAACTACGGACGCCAGTCTCAGAGGTTGGGGAGCGGTAATTCAAAATTGTCAGCTCCAGGGTCTCTGGGCGGATCACGAGAAATTGCTGTCTATAAATGTTCTAGAACTCCGCGCAATTTACAATGCGCTACGACAAGCAGTGCACATGATTCGCTCTCAGCCGGTCCAAGTGCAGTCAGACAATGCGACAGCGGTCGCATACATCAACAAACAAGGAGGAACGAGAAGCCGCATGGCAATGCGGGAAGTAGCTCGAATCCTCAATTGGGCGGAATGTCACCAGGTGATATTGTCGGCCGTGTTCATTCCGGGAGTGGACAACTGGGAAGCGGATTATCTCAGTCGTCGGGATTTTCATCCAGGCGAATGGGCATTAAATCCAGAAGTGTTTCACATGTTGGTTCAGCGATGGGGTTATCCTCAGGTGGACCTGATGGCGTCTCGACACAATCACCAAACGTTCCAGTATGTGTCCAGAACAAGAGATCCAAAGGCAGTGGCAGTGGATGCTCTCACTGTCGCGTGGCCGTACAGTCTTGTGTATCTGTTTCCACCGTTTCCGTTGCTCCCTCTGGTGCTAAAACGGATCAAAAGAGAGTCGGTCACAATCATACTAGTGGCGCCTCATTGGCCTCGGAGAGCTTGGTTCTTGGATCTCCGAGGACTACTCGCAGACGATCCTTGGCCGCTCCCACTGCGTCCAGACCTGTTACAACAGGGTCCGTTCCTTTACCCCGATTTAGCGCGGCTGCGTTTGACGGGGTGGCTGTTGAGACCGCCCTCTTAAGAAGAGAGGGCATTCCAGATTCGGTTATACCAACCATGTTACGAGCTAGGAAGCCGGTTACGGCAGCTCATTATTACAGAATATGGCGTGCCTATATAGGTTGGTGTGAAGCTCTGAAGTTTCCGACGGCCTCTTTCAAGTTATCCCGCCTTTTGTTGTTTCTACAAACAGGGTTAGATGGAGGACTGCGTTTATCTACACTAAAGGTGCAGGTATCTGCTTTGTCAATTTACTTTCAAAGAAGATTGGCTCTATTGCCGTCTATACGCACTTTTTTTCCAAGGTGTCCATTCATTCCACCTACAGCGCCATGGGACTTGAATCTGGTTTTAGAGTTCTTACAGTCTTCATATTTTGAACCCTTACAGCAAGTGGATATAAAGTTTCTCACTTGGAAAACAATTTTTCTTCTAGCCTTAGCTTCAGCAAGGCGTGTTTCGGATTTGGGTGCCTTGTCATGCAAGGCAGCGTATTTGGTGTTTCATGATGACAGAGCGGAACTTCGGACGAATCCCGCCTTCTTACCCAAGGTAGTGTCATCTTTTCACATCAATCAACCAATAGTAGTTCCTGTGTTGACAGCACATTCTGGAACTCTTGATGTGGTACGCGCTTTACGCGTTTATGTATCCCGAACGTCTTCAGTTCGTAAGACGGATACGTTGTTTGTTCTCTATGATGCTGCCAAGATAGGTTGGCCAGCGTCTAAACAAACCTTATCCAGATGGATAAAACTGACCATACGTCAGGCTTACCTTCATGCTAGGTTACAACCGCCTACGTCAGTAACCGCTCATTCCACACGTTCTATGGGAACTTCATGGGCAGCGGGTCGTGGGGCTTCTACGACGCAGCTTTGCCGTGCGGCTACATGGTCTTCAGTGCACACGTTTGTGCGCTTTTACAAGTTTGATACGTTTGCGGCATCAGCATCTAGCTTTGGCCGCCTAGGGTTACAAGTGCCAAACAGCTCTCCCGCCCACAAGGGAAGCTTTGGTACGTCCCAAGAGTACTCCAGTGACCCCTAGTGGATGATAAAGAAAATAGGATTTTGGTACTTACCAGGTAAATCCTTTTCTTTGAATCCATAGGGGGCACTGGACGCCCACCCAGAGCAGTTTTACCTAGTTGTGGTTAGTTCTGAGGATCTTATGGTAACACACTTTCACCGACTGGTTCAAGTTACAAGTGCTGGTTAGGGTGTCAACTGTTTAGTTGTCAGTAACGTTATGTGTTAACTTCGTTATTGTCAGTTATGTTATATGTAATACTCCATTGTCAACATCTCTATAGTTCCTGTTCGGCTCAGTAAAAAACACTGAGAGGTACTCGGGGATATGGAGGGGTGGAGTGTTCTAAATTTAAATATTCAGTGCTGTTCCTACGGAAGCCCGTCCATATCCCAAGAGTACTCCAGTGCCCCCTATGGATTCAAAGAAAAGGATTTACCTGGTAAGTACCAAAATCCTATTTTTTGCACTTAGCACATCCCTTCCCAGTTTCTGTAAAAACATGGGTCCGGGATAGTGCCGCTGCACGGAGGCAGCGCATGGCGTGTCGGTCCTCACAAAGAGCACCCTCACAGCCACACGCAGCTCACACCTGCTGGAAAGGCTGGACGGAGCTTACAGAAGAAGCTCCGTCGTAGCCCTCACTACATGCGGCACGACGAGCAAGGTATGGTGGGGTGTCAGGGCGGTCAGCTCACGCTGCCGCCCTGCTGTGTGGGGAAGTGCTCCTTTACCGCCGGCCCGCCGCTGATTACAGGCGCCCGCACCCGCCGCTGATTACCCGGCCACCGCTTTACGTGGCCGCTCGAGCCAGCCGCTCTACACTGCCGCTATCTAGGGGGACACAGCTCGGAGCGGCCGCACGTCACTCAGAGACGCCGGCCGCTCTTCCGGACCGCAGCTCCCGGCGCTATACACAGTGCTCCCCGGCTCCCTGCTTCCGCTTGGCTCCCGGCACCCGCTCCCGTCCGCTGCAGGTACATGAGGGGAGCAGTAGGGGGGGAGAAGCTACCTCACAAGCAGCACAGCTGCAGGGGGGGTGAGGGGGGAGTAAATGCCCATAGCAGCAACACCATATAGCAAGGCTGCATGGGTTAATAAGTCATAGGCTGTTCAGCTTTTTAAACAGGGAGTTAGTTATAGGCTATCAGTGTCATAACCTAAACTATGTTTCTAACTGTAAGCATGGCAGCCATTTTTAACCATGCTTCCTGTTCTTTATGATTCCAGAACATTCTTGTCCTACATCTCTACTCCACCGGATGGTGCAGGGGTGTTAGTGGGAATTTGGGATCAGATTTCATATAGTACTTGCCACGTGCACTGCTCTGCGGCCATATATATATTTATATTGCACACACCTTAGTACAATTTTACTGAGTCGTGCAAGTGTCTGTCTTTTGTATATTGTATTGTCGGTCTGCATAATGAGTAAGGCACCAGCATTCACTGCAAGGTCTATAAGAGCTTATGGATCTACCACATGTACAGTATGTTTGTGAAATTGGCTACAAATATAATTTCTGCGCCGGTTTCATCCCCGCCCCTCCATTGGTAATGCTAGCCAATGTCTTGGCTGGGTTGCAATCAGAATTGGCCGCCGCTCGACAAGAGCGGGAAGCGGAAGGATCTGAGTCTCGGGTGAGACCGCCAGAACTACCTGAGGGGTCTCAGCCTTGCCAAAATGTCCAAGTCCACTTTGGGTAGATGGGATAAATTTAATTTGTCTTATGATTTACCAGTTCTGCTATGTTGTATTCTGACGATTCTATGCCAGACCTCACTGCGCAAGATGAGGGTGAGGAGGGCGAAGTAGACCAGCAGTCAGATAGTGAAGATTTTGACAGCCCAGGCATTGATAATCTCATCAGAGCGGGGCGTCAGTCTCTCAAGTGTACAGAGACTGAGGAACCTCTGACAAATGATGAAGTCGTATTTATTAAACGACAGAGATCTCCAATTTTTTCCTGTTTCGGAATCTCTTAATAAGATGTTAGTAGAAACACGGAAAAATCCGGATAAACAGTTTTCTATACCTCGCCGATTTAAGTCTAGTTACCTGTTTCCAGAGTCTGTGACATCTACATGGGAAAATCCGCCAATGGTGAAATCGTCTGTCTCAAAGTCTGCCCTAAGTGACGATCACCTTATACTTCTCGCTGATCAAATCTGGGAAGCTGCTAAGTATCTATGTACAGGTTCTACTGACGTCTGTCAGCTCACTTCTCGCATTTCATCGTCGCTAGTTACGGCACGACGAGCACTCTGGCTGCGATCTTGGCAAGCGGAGGCAGAGGTTAAGAGAGGTATAGAGGAGTTGCCTTACGGGGCGAGAAGTTGTTTGGTCCTCAATTGGACAAATGGTTTCTGAGGCCACGGGAGGGAAGTCTGTTTTCCTACCATTGCCTCCAACGGTACCTAGATGGAAATACTCTGGCCGGCGTTCAAATCTTTTAGACCTCAGCCCTGTCGAGACCGTGGTAGAGGAACAGCCACGCCTGGCAGACGAGGCCGTGGTTTCCAACAAACCAACACCAGTCGTCAGGACGCAAAGGTCACCGACAAGCCAGTGGCATGACGGCTACCTGCCCATCTCGGTTCTCCGATTGTGGGAGCACGCCTTCAGACGTTCCATTTGGCGTGGTTCCAGACATCCACGGATGGGGGGATCCGCAATTTAGTGTTAGGAGGTTACAAAATCGACTGTCTTCCGTCACTGCGGTTTTTCAAGACAGGACTGCCTCTGTCGGACGACAAGAGGGCGGTTCTGCAAATTGCAATTTAGTCCCTACTGGATTCAGCCGTTTTGATTCCGGTCCCTGTACACCAACAGGGTCAGGGTTATTATTCCAGTCTGTTTGTGGTACCGTAGCCGGATGGCTCAGTCAGGCCAATATTGAACTTAAAGGGTCTCAATCGGTACGTCACTAACTACAGATTCAAGATGGAATCTCTGCGCTCAGTAATTGCAGGTTTACAGCCAAAGGAATTCATGCTTGCGCTAGCTCTCAAGGATGCGTACTTACACATTCCGATTTGGCAACCTCATCAGAGGTTCTTGCGTTTTGCAATACGCCAGAACCATTGCCAGTTTCAGGCTCTACCGTTTGGCCTTTCGTCAGCGCCTCGGGTGTTCACCAAAGTGATGTCTGTGATGATAGCTCATCTCAAATCTCTGGGAGTGATAATAGTTCCGTACTTGGGCGATCTGCTCATCACAGCTCCGTCTCAACAGATGCTCCTCCAACATGCGTTGCTAAAGTACAACGTACTAGTTCTTAACGGTTGGATTGTCAATTTCAAGAAATCACATATACTTCCGTCTCAATGACTTCATTTCCTAGGTATGATTCTCGATTCGGTAAATCAAAGAATTTACCTACCAGAACAGAAAGTACAGATTATTCGTCATCTGGTACGATTAGTGCTCAAGCCACGCACAGTCTCTGTACATTTGTACATTCGCCTCTTAGGCACAATGGTGGCGGCTTTCTCAGCGCGTCAGTTCAGGAGATTTCACTCACGTCCTTTTCAACTGGATGTGCTCGCACAGTGGTCGGCCTCGCATCTGCAGATTCACCACAGGGTGAGGTTGTCGCCACGGGCCAGGGTATCTCTACTCTGGTGGCTCAAAGAACACAATCTTACCGCAGGGAAACGGTTCGGCGCCTGGAATTGGATAATTCTAACGACGGACGCGAGTCTCAGAGGTTGGGGAGCTGTAGTTCAAAATTGTCAGCTCCAGGATCTCTGGGTGGATCACAAAAGATTGCGGTCTATAAATATCCTGGAACTCCGGCCAATTTACGATGCGCTACGACAAGCAGTGCACATGCTTCGGTCTCAGCCTGTCCAGGTGCAGTCAGACAACGCGACGGCGGTCGCGTACATCAACAAACACGGAGGAACGAGAAGCCGCATGGCAATGCGGGAAGTAGCTCGAATCCTCAATGGGGCCGAGCATCACCAAGTGATATTGTCGGCAGTGTTCATTCCGGGACTGGCCAACTGGGAGGCAGATTATCTCAGCCGTCGGGATTTGCAGCCGGGAGAATGGGCATTAAATCCAGAAGTGTTTCACATGTTGGTCCAGACATGGGGTTACCCTCAAGAGGACCTGATGGCACCAAACGCCCCAGTATGTGTCCAGAACGAGAGATCCAAAGGCAGTGGCGGTGAATGCTCTCACAATCGCGTGGCTGTACAGCCTCGTGTATCTGTTTCCACTGTTGCCGCTGCTCCCTCTGTTGCTAAACGGATCAAAAGAGTCCGCCACAGTCATACTAGTGGCGCCTCATTGGCCTCGGAGAGCTTGGTTCTCGGATCTCCGCGGACTACTCGCAGACGATCCTTGGCCGCTCCCACGATGTCCGGACTTGTTACCACAGGGTCCGTTCCTTTACCCCAATTTAGCGCGGCTGCGTTGAACGGGGTGGCTGGTGAGACCGCCTTCTTAAGAAGAGAGGGCATTCCAGAATCGGTTATACCAACCATGTTAGGAGCTAGGAAGCCAGTTACGGCAGCTCATTATTACACTATTTGGCGTGCCTATATAGGTTGGTGTGAAGCTCGGAAGTTTCCGACATCTTTCAAGTTATCCCGTCTTTTGTTATTTCTACAGACGGGGTTAGAGGGAGGACTGCGTTTATCTACACTAAAGGTGCAGGTATCTGCGATGTCAATTTATTTTCAAAGACGATTGGCTCTATTGCCGTCGGTACACACTTTTCTGCAAGGTGTCCTCAGAGTACAGCCTCCATTCATTCCACCTACAGCGCCATGGGACTTGAATCTGGTTTTAGATTTCTTACAGTCTTCATATTTTGAACCCTTACAACAAGTGGATATAAAGTTTCTCACTTGGAAAACTATTTTTCTTCTAGCCTTAGCTTCGGCAAGGCGTGTTTCAGATTTGGGTGCCTTGTCATGCAAGCCACCGTATTTGGGGTTTTATGATGACAGAGCGGAACTTCGGACGAATCCCGCTTTCTTACCAAAGGTAGTGTCATCTTTTCACATCAATTAACCAATAGTAGTTCCTGTGTTGACAGCACATTCTGGAACTCTGGATGTGGTACGCGCATTACGCGTTTATGTATCCCGAACGTCTACAGTTCGTAAGACGGATACGTTGTTTGTTCTCTATGATGCGGCCAAGATGGGTTGGCCAGCGTCTAAGCAGACCTTATCCAGATGGATAAAACTGACCATATGTCAGGCTTACCTTAATGCTAGGTTACAGCCGCCTACATCTGTAACAGCTCATTCCACACGTTCTGTGGGAACTTCATGGGCAGCTGGTCGTGGAGCTTCTACGACGCAGCTTTGCCGTGCGGCTACATGGTCTTCAGTGCACACGTTTGTGCGCTTTTACAAGTTTGATACGTTTGCGGCATCAGCATCTAGCTTTGGCCGCCTAGTGTTACAGGTGCTAAACAGCTCTCCCGCCCACGTGGGAAGCTTTGGTACGTCCCAAGAGTACTCCAGTGACCCCTAGTGGATGAAAAAGAAAATAGGATTTTGGTACTTACCAGGTAAATCCTTTTCTTTGAATCCATAGGGGGCACTGGACGCCCACCCAGAGCAGTTTACCTGTTGTGGTAAGTTCTGAGGATCTTATGGTAACACACTCTCACCGACTGGTTCAAATTATCAAGTGCTGGTTATGGTGTCAACTGTTTAGTTGTCAGTAATGTTATGTGTCAACTTCGTTGTTGTCCGTTATGTTATATGTAATACTCCATTGTCAACCTCTCTATAGTTCCTGTTCGGCTCAGTAAAAAACACTGAGGTACTCGGGAATATGGAGGGGTGGAGTGTTTTAAATTTAAATATTCAGTGCCCTGTTCTTGCTAAAGCCGTCCATATCCCAAGAGTACTCCAGTGCCCCCTATGGATTCAAAGAAAAGGATTTACCTGGTAAGTACCAAAATCCTATTTTCTCTAACGTCCTAGTGGATGCTGGGGACTCCGTAAGGACCATGGGGAATAGACGGGCTCTGCAGGAGACTGGGCACTCTAAAGAAAGATTTAGTACTACCTGGTGTGCACTGGCTCCTCCCTCTATGCCCCTCCTCCAGACCTCAGTTAGAATCTGTGCCCGGCCAGAGCTGGGTGCTTTTAGTGAGCTCTCCTGAGCTTGCTAATAAAGTATTTTAGTTTAGGTTTTTTATTTTCAGAGAGCTTCTGCTGGCAACAGACTCTGCTACGTGAGACTGAGGTTAGAGAAGCAAACCTACTAACTGCGGCTAGGTTGCGCTTCTTAGGCTACTGGACACCATTAGCTCCAGAGGGATGGAACACAGGACCTGATCTTGTCGTCCGTTCCCGGAGCCGCGCCGCCGTCCCCCTCGCAGAGCCAGAAGTCAGAAACTGGCGGGTTGAAGCAAGAAGACGTCAAAATCGGCGGCAGAAGACTCCGGTCTTCATATGAGGTAGCGCACAGCACTGCAGCTGTGCGCCATTGCGCCCACACGAACCCACACACTCCGGTCACTGTAGGGTGCAGGGGGGGGGGGGGGGGGCGCCCTGGGCAGCAATTTAGTACCTCCTGGCAAAAGTAGCATATATACAGTTGGACACTGTTATATGCATGAGCCCCCGCCATTATTTTTACACAAAATCGCGGGACAAAAGCCTGCCGCTGAGGGGGCGGGGCTTTCTTCCTCAGCATTTACCAGCGCCATTTTCTCTCCACAGCTCTGCTGAGAGGAAGCTCCCCAGGCTCTCCCCTGCAGTCTCAAGGTAGAGAGAGGGGGGCACAAATTTAGGCGCATTAGTCATATATACAGCAGCTACTGGGTAAACACTAAGTTACTGTGTAATTCCTGGGTCATATAGCGCTGGGGTGTGTGCTGGCATACTCTCTCTCTGTCTCTCCAAAAGGCCTTGTGGGGGTCCTGTCCTCATATAGAGCATCCCCTGTGTGTGTGGTGTGTCGACATGTTTGACGAAGAGGGCTATGTGGAGGCAGAGCAAGTGCAGATGAATGACGTGTCGGTGCCGACACCTGATTGGATGGATATGTGGAAGGTGTTAAATGATAATGTAAACTCCTTACATAAGAGGTTGGATAAAGCTGATGTCTTGGGACAGTCAGGGTCTCAGCCCATGCCTGATCCCACAGCGCAGAGGCTGTCAGGGTCTCAAAAGCGCCCACTATCCAAAATTGTTGACACAGATATCGACACGGATTCTGACTCCAGTGTCGATGATGATGACGCAAAATTGCAGCCTAAAATGGCTAAAGCCATCCGCTACATGATTATAGCAATGAAGGATGTTTTGCACATTTCAGAGGTAAACCCTGTCCCTGACAAGAGGGTTTATATGTATGGGGAGAAAAAGCAAGAGGTGACTTTTCCCCCTTCACATGAGTTGAATGAATTATGGCCCTCATTCCGAGTCGTTCGCTCTGTATTTTTCTTCGCATCGCAGCGTTTTTCTGCTTAGTACGCATGCGCAATGTTCGCACTGCGACTGCGCCAAGTAATTTTGCTATGAAGATAGTATTTTTACTCACGGCTTTTTCTTCGCTCCCGCGATCGTAGTGTGATTGACAGGAAATGGGTGTTACTGGGCGGAAACACTGCGTTTTATGGGCGTGTGGATAAAAACGCTACCGTTTCCGGAAAAAACGCGGGAGTGGCTGGAGAAACGGGGGAGTGTCTGGGCGAACGCTGGGTGTGTTTGTGACGTCAAACCAGGAACGACAAGCACTGAACTGATCGCAGATGCCGAGTAAGGTTGAAGCTACTCAGAAACTGCTTAGTTTGTAATCGCAATATTGCGAATACATCGTTCGCAATTTTAAGAAGCTAAGATTCACTCCCAGTAGGCGGCGGCTTAGCGTGTGTAACTCTGCTAAAATCGCCTTGCAAGCGAACAACTCGGAATGAGGGCCAATGTGAAAGAGCGTGGGATTCCCCTGATAAGAAAGTGCTGATTTCTAAAATGTTAATTATGGCGTACCCTTTCCCGCCAACGGACAGGATGCGCTGGGAATCATCCCCTACGGTAGATAAAGCTCTCACACGCTTATCTAAGAAGGTGGCCCTGCCGTCACAGGATATGGCCGCCCTAAAGGATCCTGCAGATAGAAAGCAGGAAAGTATCCTGAAGTCTGTTTATACACATTCAGGTACTCTACTGAGGCTGGCAATTGCGTCGGCCTGGATGTGTAGTGCTGTAGCAGCATGGACAGATACTCTGTCTGAGGAAATTGATACCTTAGACAAGGATACCATTTTACTGACCCTGGGGCATATAAAAGACACTGTCCTATATATGAGGGATGCCCAGAGGGACATTTGCCTACTGGGCTCTAGAATAAATGCAATGTCAATTTCTGCCAGAAGGGTCCTGTGGACTCGGCAATGGACAGGTGATGCCGACTCCAAGAAGCACATGGAGGTGTTACCTTACAAGGGTGAGGAATTGTTTGGGGACGGTCTCTCGGACCTGGTTTCCACAGCTACGGCTGGGCAGTCAAACTTTTTGCCATATATTCCCTCACAGCCTAAGAAAGCACCGTATTACCAAATGCAGTCCTTTCGATCACAAAGAAGCAAGAAAGTCAGAGGTGCGTCCTTTCTTGCCAGAGGCAGGGGTAGAGGAAAGAAGCTGCACCAGACAGCTAGTTCCCAGGAACAAAAGTCCTCCCCGGCTTCCACTAAATCCACTTGATGACGCTGGGGCTCCACAGGTGGAGCCAGGAGCGGTGGGGGCGCGTCTCCGACATTTCAGCCACCAGTGGGTTCGCTCACGGGTGGATCCCTGGGCTATACTGATTGTGTCTCAGGGATACAAGTTGGAATTCGAAGTGATGCCACCACACCGTTACCTCAAATCGGCCCTGCCAGCTTCCCCCATGGAACGGGAAGTAGTGTTAGCGATGTCACGATCCGGGTATCTGGACGCCATTACTTACCCTTCAGATGCCTCCTAAGGCTGGCTCAGCGCTCCAGGACCGGATCTCATCTGTTATACTGATGTCCACATTCCTGCCTCCTCTCCTGTCACTCTGAGACGCTGTCACAGCGGCGCCATGTTTACATCCTGAATGGCGTCTCCCGCGGCCTCCGCCGCCGTCCCTGAGTTTCTGCATGCAGGATGTCAGAGTGGCGCTTACGTCAGCCGCGGCCTCCGCTGTTGCCCACGTGGTTCTAATGTGTACTCTTCAGTCTGGCGTCTCCTGTCTACTGTGGCCGGCGCCGCCATTACTACTAAGTTCCCACATGGATTACCAAACCAATCTTCCCTCCAAGTGTCTGCATGGGCGCAGCCATGTTGGATTCTGTCACCTGCTCAATTTCCACTAATCCGTTGTTTCCATTTGAAATCTGCATAATTGCCTAGCCAATCCCTTCCTTGCTGCAGGTATAAGTACTCTGTGCCTGAGCAAGGAAGGCGTCAGTGCTTTGGTTGTCAAACCTAGTTCCAGTTTGTCTCTCTCTCCTGTGGTTGTTTTCCAGGTTCCAGTTTCCATCTCCAAACCTCCACTAAAGAGACCCGCTCCAGTCTACCACCTGCGGTGCAGCCTGACTCTCCAGTCCTCTGGGACTCATCTGTTTCCAGCTACAGATTTACCTGCTTCAAGCCTTAGCTTCCAGCAGAGATCAGCTCTTCTTAAAGTGCCGGTACCATTTCTGCAGATTACCACTCACCACCGGTACTATTATTTCACCGCTCTCAAGCTCCATACATCATTCATATTTCATCGCTCTCAAGCTTCATTTATCATTTCACTGGTTCCAGCCAGTATCCACTCCGTGCCTACATCTGTCTGGTTCCAACCAGTCCCCACAGCAGCTATTTTATCTACAGCAGTCCTGCTTTTCCTGGAACACCAGCTGGTACGATCCTGGGCTATCTCCATTATTACAGTCGGGCCTGGTAAGGACTTTCCACCTAGAGGATAATAAGAACTATCTCATACTACCAGAGCCCTGTGGCCATTGCCATCCTGTAGTACCCAGGAACTGTGTCATTTAAACTGCTGATTTTATGTTTTTCTTTTATTGCTGCTGTGATACATGGAGTTTGTCAAATAAACAACATTGACTTTTATTTTGGTTGTCGTGGTCACGCCTTCGGGCAATCTTCTTACATGTAACTTACATGTCTAGGGGTCTGAATAACCTCCCAGGTTCCACTACACCTCAGCCCCTACAACTGAGGCTGCCTCCCGTCAGCTCAGGCCCTCAGTTGTGACAAGCGGCAATTCACAAGTTGTATCTCCAGCAGGTGGTGGTAAAGGTTCCCCTCCTTCAACAGGGAAGGGGATACTATTCCACAATGTTTGTGGTACCGAAACCGGACAGTTCGGTCAGACCCATATTGAATTTAAAGTCCCTGAACATTTATCTGAAAAGATTCAAGTTCAAAATGGAATCGCTCAGAGCAGTCATTGCAAGTCTGGAAGAGGGGGATTTTATGGTGTCTCTGGACATCAAGGATGCTTACTTGCATGTCCCCATTTATCCACCTCATCAGGAGTACCTCAGATTTGTGGTACAGGACTGCCATTACCAATTCCAGACGTTGCCGTTTGGGCTGTCCACGGCACCGAGAATATTTACCAAGGTGATGGCAGAAATGATGGTGCTCCTTCGAAAGCAAGGAGTCACAATTATCCCATACTTGGACGATCTCCTCATAAAGGCGAGGTCCAGAGAGTAGTTGCTGATCAGCGTTGCACACTCACAGGAAGTGTTGCAACAGCACGGCTGGATTCTGAACATCCCAAAGTCGCAGCTGATTCCTACAATGCGTCTGCCCTTTCTGGGCATGATTCTGGACACAGACCAGAAGAAGGTGTTTCTCCCGGCGGAGAAGGCTCAAGAGCTCGTGACTCTAGTCAGACCTCTTGAGACCGAAACAGGTGTCGGTGCATCGCTGCACACGAGTCCTGGGAAAGATGGTGGCATCATACGAAGCCATTCCCTTCGGCAGGTTCCATGCGAGGATCTTTCAATGGGATCTGTTGGACAAGTGGTCCAGATCGCATCTTCAGATGCATCGGCTGATTACCCTGTCCCCAGGGCCAGGGTGTCTCTTCTGTGGTGGCTGCAGAGTGCTCACCTTCTCGAGGGCCGCAGGTTCGGCATACAGGACTGGGTCCTGGTGACCACGGATGCGAGCCTCCGAGGATGGGGGGCAGTCACTCAGGGAAGAAACTTCCAAGGGTTGTTGTCAAGTCAGGAGGCTTGTCTGCACATAAATATCCTGGAACTAAGGGCCATATACAACGCCCTGAGTCAAGCGGAGCCTCTGCTTCGCAACCAACCGGTGCTGATTCAGTCAGACAACATCACCGCAGTGGCTCATGTAAACCGCCAGGGCGGCACAAGAAGCAGAGTGGCGATGGCGGAAGCCACCAGGATTCTTCGTTGGGCGGAGAATCACGTGCAAGCACTGTCAGCAGTGTTCATTCCGGGAGTGGACAACTGCGAAGCAGACTTCCTCAGCAGGCACGACCTCCACCCGGGAGAGTGGGGACTTCATCACGAAGTCTTCACTCAGATCACAAATCGATGGGAGCTGCCACAGGTGGACATGATGGCATCCCGTCTCAACAAAAAGCTACAAAGGTATTGCGCCAGGTCAAGAGACCTTCAGGCGATAGCGGTGGACGCACTAGTAACACCGTGGGTTTTCCAGTTGGTCTATGTGTTTCCTCCTCTTCCTCTCATACCCAAGGTGCTGAGAATCGTAAGAAAAAGAGGAGTGAGAACAATACTCATTGTTCCAGATTGGCCAAGAAGGACTTGGTACCCGGAACTGCAAGAAATGCTCACAGAGGACCCATGGCTTCTGCCTCCCAGACAGGATCTGTTGCAACAGGGGCCCTGTCTGTTCCAAGACTTACCGAGGCTGCGTTTGACGGCATGGCGGTTGAACGCCGGATCCTAGCGGAAAAAGGCATTCCGGATGAAGTTATTCCTACGCTGATAAAGGCTAGGAAGGACGTGACAGCAAAGCATTATCACCGTATATGGCGAAAATATGTTGCTTGGTGTGAGGCCAGGAAGGCCCCTACAGAGGAATTCCAGCTGGGTCGATTCCTGCACTTCCTTCAGTCAGGAGTGTCTATGGGCCTAAAATTAGGGTCCATAAAGGTCCAGATTTCGGCCCTATCCATTTTCTTTAAAAAAGAACTGGCTTCACTGCCTGAGGTTCAGACGTTTGTTAAGGGAGTGCTGCATATTCAGCCCCCTTTTGTGCCACCAGTGGCACCTTGGGATCTTAACGTGGTGTTGGGTTTCCTGAAATCCCACTGGTTTGAACCACTTAAAACCGTGGAGCTAAAGTATCTCACGTGGAAAGTGGTCATGCTTTTGGCCTTAGCTTTGGCTAGGCGTGTGTCAGAATTGGTGGCTTTGTCATGTAAAAGCCCCTATCTGGTTTTCCATATGGACAGGGCAGAATTGCGGACTCGTCGCAATTTCTGCCAAAGGTGGTGTCATCTTTTCATTTGAACCAACCTATTGTGGTGCCTGCGGCTACTCGTGACTTGGAGGATTCCAAGTTGCTTGACGTAGTCCGGGCTTTGAAGATTTATGTAACCAGAACGGCTGGAGTCAGGAAGACTGACTCGCTGTTTATCCTGTATGCATCCAACAAGCTGGGTGCTCCTGCTTCAAAGCAAACTATTGCTCGCTGGATCTGTAACACGATTCAGCAGGCTCATTCTGCGGCTGGATTGCCGCATCCAAAATCAGTGAAAGCCCATTCCACAAGGAAGGTGGGCTTTTCTTGGGCGGCTGCCCGAGGGGTCTCTGCTTTACAGCTTTGCCGAGCAGCTACTTGGTCGGGTTCAAACACATTTGCAAAATTCTACAAGTTTGATACCCTGGCTGAGGAGGACCTTGTGTTTGCCCATTCGGTGCTGCAGAGTCATCCGCACTCTCCCGCCCGTTTGGGTGCTTTGGTATGATCCCCATGGTCCTTACGGAGTGCCCAGCATCCACTAGGACGTTAGAGAAAATAAGATTTTACTCACCGGTAAATCTATTTCTCGTAGTCCGTAGTGGATGCTGGGCGCCCGTCCCAAGTGCGGACTTTCTGCAATACGTGTATATAGTTATTGCTTAATAAAGGGTTATGTTATGTTAGCATCCGTTGGTGATGCTCTGTTGTTGTTCATACTGTTAACTGGGTATGTTATCACAAGTTATACGGTGTGATTGGTGTGGCTGGTATGAGTCTTACCCTGGATTCCAAAATCCTTTCCTTGTAATGTCAGCTCTTCCGGGCACAGTTTCCTTAACTGAGGTCTGGAGGAGGGGCATAGAGGAAGGAGCCAGTGCACACCAGGTAGTACTAAATCTTTCTTTAGAGTGCCCAGTCTCCTGCGGAGCCCGTCTATTCCCCATGGTCCTTACGGAGTCCCCAGCATCCACTACGGACTACGAGAAATAGATTTACCGGTGAGTAAAATCTTATTTTTCTCTGGCTGGGTCCACAGGATAACATTGGGATATTGTCGAGCGATAGCGAAAATGGCACCAACACGGTCACGAGCTTTCTGGCCTCCCAGGATGCATTGGGGCCTCCACTATATAGTCCCGCCCACTGACTCAGTCAGAGCAGTTTTTTGCTTGGTGCGGCAGGAAGCCGCATGGTCACAGGGCTGCTGTGAGAGCAGCCTCAAGCTTTTATTATTTTATTTTTTATAGACTTACTATATTGTTTTTTTGAGCGACTTCTCTTAACAGCGTCTTAAACGCATACTAGAAAGTCGCTCCAACACCGGGTCGCAACAACGCTTACCTTCGGGTATCAGTGCTGTCTTGACGGGCGTCTGTGTCGGATGTTCTAGCAGGTCTAGCAGACGTAACCAGGCTGTGGCCGGAGCATGGGGAGATGGTAAGTCTATGGACTTCCTCTTACTAGAGGGGTCAGGACACGGCTACACTGATTTGGTGGAGACTACAAACAGTGTGTTGATGCGCCGAACATCTCGAGTGTGACAGCGCTACGCTCTTGGAATCATAGGCGCCAGGACTAGGTAGAGGCTGCAATCCTGGAAGTTTAAGTCAACAGGGGGATTCAGACGCTCTCCTGGCCGTCCCTCCTCCGAGTTCATGGCCAGTTCCCGTGTGTCTCTCGTTTCATGAACTGAATGACCTCACTTCTGGCTCAGACGCTACAACGAGGGTACTCTGTCGCAGCTTAGACGCGGTTGTGTACACTGGAGATAAACCCGCCAGACCGAGTCGCAGGCCTTAGCGTCTGCATACACGTGGAAGTCGCTCAGCCTCCGTGTCCGTTGGTGAGCGTCCGTGTCCGTTATCAGTTATCAAGAGTGGCAGTGTACACCAGTAGCGTCTGAATCCACTCAGCGTCTTACGAGCGTATTTACTTGGATATGGAAGTGTGGTGAGTCTCCCTGTATCGCGCTCTACGGAGGCAGGGTATACAGTACTAAAAATTCTCTACTTCTTAGTATGCATTGTTAATTTTTAGTACCTATTGCATATGAGACCTGTATATTACTGTGTTTTCTACATGCTATGTTGAAAAAAAGAACCAGTTTAAAACAGAAGTACAATTTTCCTACTTATGTATAAGTTGTTATGGAGGTTGTATTCTCATATGGCAATGTCTAATGCTTTAATATGTGACTGACTGCTAGTATGTGTGCTGGCTTTTCTGTGTAATGTCAGTCCTGTTCTGACCCTCAAATCAGGTGCACTGTGGTCAGATTGATTTCACCTCTATATACTGACATATAGGGTGATTTTCAGTCACAGATTGTGTAGTCAATAACAGGTTAATACCATGTCTGTGAGCGGCAAAAGTGATGAGGAGAATTAATCAAGCACGCCTACAGCCCTAACATGCTTATATTGTAAGTCGGGGGTAATTGATATGAATCAATTGGTCACTTATGAGGGTTTGTGTGCAAACTGTTTCGCTTTTCAGCGAAGTAAAAAACAGGAATTCATTCAACCACCAACAGAGCCACCATGGAATATGTTCGCAAAGACTCTGTCTTCAATAGCGGACAGGTTAGCTCCGGTAGCACCACCTCAAGGGTTAGGGTACACTATGAACCCATACATGCAGCTCCCTTCCTATGGTTTGGTTCCAGTAGCTTCTACAAGCAACCAAGGGGCAGGTAAGACTAAGACAGATGCGTCTGTGTGGCAGACTACACAAGATGATACATCGGATGATGATAATACAATAGATTCAACTCCGTATGATGATCAGTCGCACAGCTTTAGTTCAGAAGATGTAGCTGAACTTATTAATGCTGTAAAGGCTGTTCTCTCGTTGGAAGAACCAGCCAAGACAGTGTTAAAAGCAAAAGCACCTGTATTTAAACGAACAAAATCAGTGAAAGCTGAATTCCCAGCGTCAGATGAGCTGACGGAAATGATGGATGAGTCTTGGGCAGCGCCCAGTAAAAAGTCTAAGATTCCTAAGAGATGGGATTCTTATTATCCATTTCCTGCTGTGGATTGTTCGAAAAGAGAAGTTCCTCCAAAAGTAGATGCACATGTTCTGCGACTTGTGCAGAAATCTGCTTTACCACTGTCATCTACCTCATTGAATGATGTCACAGACAGAAGGGTTAGAGAGCCTGTTGAAAAATATTTTTTCTCTAGTAGGAGCAGTGGTAAGACCTGCTATGGCTTCGGCCTGGGTAGCAAAGGCAATGGGCGAATGGATAGAGGAACTAGAGAATGACATCCCTTCTCCTACTAGGGAGCAAGAGGATCGTTTTTGCCGGTTAAGACAATCTGGCCAGTATTTGGAAGTAGCAGCAATTGATGTAGGCACAGTTGCTTGTATAGCTTCAGCCTTGACAGTAGTCGCTCGCAGAGCAGTTTGGCTACGGACCTGGAAGGCAGATGCGGAGTCCAAGAAAGAATTGGAAGCATTGCCTTTTGTCGGTAATATATTATTTGGAAAACCTTTATCGGATATCCTAGAATCAGAGGCTGAATCGAAAAAGGTCAGATTTCCGGCTGCTTATAACCCTAGGTCCAAGGGTTTAAAATTTCGCTCCTTTCGCTGGCAAAGCAAAAGCTAAAGAGGAGCCTAAACAACCCCAGTTTAAATCCAGGGGTAGGAAGCAGTGGGCTAGCAAAAAGCCAGCTTCCAAACCTGAACAGAAACCTTCAGCCTGAAGAGACGGGCCTCCGCCTGGAGGATTCCAGGGTTGGGGGCCGACTCCTTTTTGCACACACATGGCAACAGTCAACAGCAGATGCTTGGGTGCAGAAGGTGGTATCTCAGGGGTATGGGTTCCCATTCAGGAGGCAGCCTACGCAAAGATTTTTTTGCACCAGCCCGTCTCGTATAGAGTCGAAGGCCAATGCCCTGCAAGAAGCAGTCCAAAAATTACTGCAGTCAGGTGTGATTGTCCCAGTACCTCCATCACAAAGGGGACAGGGGTTTTACTCCAATCTATTTCTAATCCAGAAGCCAAATGGGTCATATCGACCAATTCTAAATCTGAAAATGCTGAACAGATACATATGGATCCCGAAGTTCCACATGGAGACGTTACGCTCCATAATGTTGGCTATGGAACCGGGAGATTACATGGTATCTCTGGATGTACGGGATGCTTACCTGCATGTGCCTATAGCACTATCACATCAGTGTTACCTAAGGTTTGCCATCCTCCAGGAACATTTCCAGTTCCAAGCTCTGCCTTTCGGGCTAGCTACAGCACCCAGGGTGTTTACCAAGATCATGGTGGTTATGGCAGCTTGTCTGTGCAGACAAGGGATAAGAATATTCCCATACCTCGACGACCTGTTAATCTTAGCACAGTCGCAAGATTTACTGTTGAGCCATCTTCAACAGACGAGGTGCAGGTCATGGCTCAGGAAGCGTTGCAGGCCCAGACAATGTCAGTCCATGCAGCAATGCGACTGTTGGGTCTGATGGTATCAACCTTCGACATGGTGGAATATGCGCAATTCCACTCCAGACCGTTGCAGCACCTTATTCTGACCAAATGGAACGGAAATCATCAGACGATAAAGATGCAGATGATAAAGATTCCAGTAAACGTAAAAAGGTCTCTAGCATGGTGGCTACAGACAGACCATTTAAACAAGGGGAGACCCTTTTGGATAAGAGTGGCAAGTCCTGACAACAGATGCCAGCCTGCAGAGCTGGGGGGCGGTACTCGGAAGCCTATGGTTCCAAGGAAAATGGACCGCAAGGGAAAGTCGCCTGCCAATAAATCTGTTAGAAGTAAGAGCCATTTACTTGGCTCTGGTTCAGGCAAAGGACAATCTACAAGGAAGGCCAGTCCAGATCCGCTCAGACAATGCGACGGCAGTCGCATACCTCAATCATCAAGGAGGAACTCACAGCAAGATTCTGATGGAGGAAGTAACTCCCATTCTAAAATGGGCAGAACGCCATCTCCTGGCATTGTCAGCAGTTTTTGTCCCGGGTGTACTAAACTGGGAAGCGGACTTTCTCAGTCGGCACACCATTCAGGAAACCGAATGGGCACTACACCCAGAAGTATTTCAGACACTGGTGAACAGATGGGGTCTACCGGAGATAGACTTTATGGCGTCTCGTCTGAACAACAAAGTTCCGAGGTACGGATCAAGAACAAGGGACCCAGGAGCTGTCCTTGTAGACGCACTGTCAGTAGAATGGAGGTTTCAGCTGGCATATCTGTTCCCTCCAATATCTGTTACCCAGAGTAGTGAGAAAGATAAGACAGGCAAAAGGAGCGATCATTCTAATAGCTCCAGCTTGGCCAAGAAGGCATTGGTACACAGATCTGCTGAGAATGTCCGTGGAAGCACCGATACTGCTCCCTCAATATCCAGATCTGCTAATGCAGGGTCCTTGTTGTCACAGTCATCTGGATCGCTTGTCTTTGACGGTGTGGCTGTTGAAACCTCTATTTTAGAGGCTAAAGGTTTTTCGAAGCAAGTAATACAAACTATGCTTAGAGCAAGAAAGCCTTCTTCGACCTGTGTGTATCATAGAATATGGCAAGCCTATATTCATTGGTGTACTGGAAAAAAATTCAATCCGAGATCTTTTAAAGTAGATAGGATTTTGGATTTCCTTCAGGCAGGATTGGATAAAGGGTTGAAAGCTGCTTCCTTGAGGGTTCAAGTATCAGCGTTAACTGTATGGTTTCAGCAGAAGATTGCTGATTTACAGGATGTACGTACATTTTTTCAAGGAGTAGTACATATTCAACCTCCATTTGTTCCTCCTGCAGCTCCCTGGGATTTGAATTTAGTTCTTAAATTTCTCCAGGGTCCTTTGTTTGAACCACTTGAGAGCAGATGTTAAGTGGTTAAAGTTCTTTTTTTTTCTGGCAATGGCGTCAGCCAGAAGAGTGTCAGATTTAGGAGCATTATCATGTAAGTCTCCTTTCCTAAGTTTTTTTTCCAGACAGAGCAGTTCTCAGAACGAGAGCTAGCTATCTTCCAAAGGTGGTATCAAAGTTTCATCTGAATGAAGAGATTGTAGTCCCAGCTTTTCAGGTATCGGGACTATCTGCGGGAGAAGCGTCGCTGGACGTGGTCTGGGCGTTAAGAATCTACATAGATCGTACTAGTGCCATCAGGAAAACAGATTCTCTCTTCATCCTCTACGGATTCCATAGAAGAGGATGGCCTGCTAGTAAACAGACCCTGGCGAGATGGCTCCGAATGGTAATATCAGAGGCTTATTCTCATGCAGATCTCCCTATTCCGGCTAATGTCTCTGCACACTCTACACGTAAGGTAGGTCCTTCTTGGGCAGCACAACAGGGTGCTTCAGCAGAACAGATATGTAAGGCAGCCACATGGTCTTCCATAAACACATTCATCAGACATTATGCCTTGGATACTTTTGCCTCTCATGACGCAGACTTCGGGCGAAAGGTCCTCCTGTGCAATCAGGAGCGTCCCCACCACTAAATCTATCTGGCACTGTGGGGCAATGTATATCTGGCACTGTGGGGCAACGTGTATCTGACACTGCGAGGCAACGTATATCTGGCACTCTGGGGGCATTTCTGTATCTGGCACTGTGGGGCAATGTGTATCTGGCACTGTGGGGCAATGTGTATCTGGCACTGTGGGGCAATGTGTATCTGGCACTGTGGGGCAATGTATATCTGGCACTGTGGGGCAACGTGTATCTGACACTGCGAGGCAATGTATATCTGGCACTCTGGGGGCATTTCTGTATCTGTCACTGTGGGGCAATGTGTATCTGTCACTGTGGGGCAATGTGTATCTGGCACTGTGGGGCAATGTATATCTGGCACTGTGGGGCAACGTGTATCTGGCACTATTGGGGTCATACGTGTATCTGCCCCTCCCCCATATGTGTATCACGCCCCCATTTCCATTGGCCACGCCCCATGTGGCATTTGGCCACACCCATTTTTTTGCGCGCGCCTTCGGCGCGCGCACACAGTACCCGTAAGACATTTTTTCTACTTGCACCACTGATTATGCTAAACTCATCTAAGTAATTATGTGCAACTTTGGGGACTTGATTGTAGTCAGGAATGCGGATGGGACCAGTGCTCACTGAAATAATACTTATAGGCCAGCATTTGCTCAACAGCGGGACCCTCATCCCTAGCATAAAATAGAGCCAGGATCCCAATATACCGGCATTAGCACACCTAACTCAATCTAACCAGCTTAATATGCAGACATAGCTTGATATTAGCTGGGGAACCTTGTGCAGTAGGTACACACAGTGAATAGCTCACGTTTATTTCATACTTGCCTACCTGACCCTCTCCATGAGGGAGAAAATGCTCTGTTCCTGGACTTTCCTGGTAATGCATGATTGCCATCACCTGTGGTGAGCTAGGTAATTGATAAGAAAGGTGTTTCACCACAGGTGATGGCAATCATACATTACCAGGAAAGTCCAGGAACAGAGCATTTTCTCCCTCATGGAGAGGGTCAGGTAAGCAAGTATGAAAGTTTATTTAATAGGAGATTTATTACTTTGGATGGAATTAGCGTGAGCAACAATTGTTATAATATATTCAATAGCATTGTGACATCAACAATTTAAACACAATTACACTGGTACATCAGTGAATGGTTATATTATTTTAAGGAGTGAGCAACAAATGTAAGTTAATTAACAACTAAATTAACACAGCATGCAGATATATTCTGACATGGGCTGTGGAAATTTTGTGCAATGAATGCACATAGAAAGTAACTCAAACCTATTGAACAGCAAGAGCTCATTTGGTAGAATTGTATCTTTTAGACATGATTACATAGACTTTCTGCAGGATACTATATACAATAAACGGACATAGTGGTTCACCAATGACGATTTAATAGAGAGAATAGAGACCTGCAGTCTCAGTGGCAACTGTTGCAATGTTCAATACCAAATTATAAAAGCCGTGGTTTGTTGCAACTTTTGAAACAGCCACAGAGCAGCTGTGTGAGAGATACAAATTAACCATCCTGAAAAATTAAACTGGCACAATACACTGAATGGAAAAATCTTGCGTAAATAGACACACAGCAGACAGCTCACATTTATTGGATAAGGGTTTATATGGTGGAGCTGTATCTCTGACACAAAGAAATGCCCTCTGCAGATCACTCTATATAACTAATAGACACATAAATGTGTATATGACCATTCACAGAGGCAGAAAGATAATCTGCAACTCCAGCGTTAACTGTTGCAATTTCTTAGGTTTGCATTACAATAACCACGGATTGCTGAAATTCTCCAGACAGCGACAGAATAGCCATATGACAGAGCTACAAATGAACTATAATCACTGAAGTGTGTGTTGTAACAATTGTTTATTGTCACTGTGTGTAGGAATTGACACAAGTTGGTCCCACATGTATATGCACAATTATGAATACAGAATAAAATCTTGACCGCAAATTTTTAGAGACTGCCGGACATAGTGATATACCCCTTCTATAATTTGAATAAAGGTACCCCAATAAATAAGGGTCAGATTGAGCAGTCACTAATTTGCGGCAAGGTCTGAGTTATTGCTGCACACATAGGAACCACAAATTGTATAAATACAACCAAGACACATAGGAGGACTTGTTATCATTTTTATTTTCGTGTATGTATTGTTTGTGATTGTTGTCTCATGATTTTTCACACGCTCAGGTATTTTAATTAAACGAAATTAAAAGTTCAATTATGAATATACTCACTCTTTTCCTAAAAGTGCGCCAACAAAGAGACAACCCTTTTCTCTCTAGTATTTCTCTTCCAAAGATATAAATGAATGACAAGCTGGTCTCGAACGCATTTCACTCCACATGGGGCTTTTTCAAAGAGTCCCCCCCCTCTATACCCCACTGAACTGTCTCTGCTCTCCATCTCCACTCAGACTTGGTTCATCTTAAGGGGTCTATTCATGTAGAAAACAAAAACATAGGCCCTCATTCCGAGTTGATCGGTCGCAAGGCGAATTTAGCAGAGTTACACACGCTAAGCCGCCGCCTACTGGGAGTGAATCTTAGCTTCTTAAAATTGCGACCGATGTATTCGCAATATTGCGATTACTAACTACTTAGCAGTTTCAGAGTAGCTCCAGACTTACTCTGCCTGTGCGATCAGTTCAGTGCTTGTCGTTCCTGGTTGACGTCACAAACACACCCAGCGTTCGCCCAGGCACTCCCACCGTTTCTCCGGCCACTCCTGCGTTTTTTCCGGAAACGGTAGCGTTTTCAGCCACACGCCCCTGAAACGCCGTGTTTCCGCCCAGTAACACCCATTTCCTGTCAATCACATTACGTTCGCCGGAGCGAAGAAAAAGCCGTGAGTAAAAATACTTTCTTCATAGTAAAGTTACTTGGCGCAGTCGCAGTGCGAACTTTGCGCATGCGTACTAAGCGGATTTTCACTGCGATGCGATGAAAAATACCGAGCGAACAACTCGGAATGAGGGCCATAATTGCTACTTATCACTATACATCGCATCTCTTCGATGCAATGTATAGCTGTGATAAGTAGCAATTCATGTATACTCACCCTTCCGACGATGCGCTGCGGTGTCTGGGGCTCCTGCGGTGAGGTCTTCTCCAGAGATCCCTCCCGGCGATGCGCGGAGTCCAGCGGCGGGTCCCTTTGCGCATGCGCAGGGTGTTGACCTCCCGGCCGGCCGCAGTGGTTGCTGGGAGGTCGGGGGCGGAGCCAGCGTGAGGTGCAGAGCAGCGATCAGGGAAGCATTGAGCTTCCCTGACGTCTCCGCACTACAGTTCAGGTTACGCCGTCCTCAGATGGTGAACCTGAACTCCATGGAGAAGCGGAAAGCAGAGCTTTCCGCACCTTCATGAATTGCACTAACCATACAAAGGTATGGTGATGCGATTCAGGCACAGAGCGGGGGTACCGCTGGAGAAGTCAGAGACTTCTCCACGGTAACCGGCTCTGTGAATTGCGGTAAGCAGAGAAAAGCCCTGTTTAACGCAAAACAGGGCTTTTCACTGCTGCATGAATAGACCCCTAACTGAGGAAAAGAGACCAGGAGAAGGAGGAACGAATAGTAAAAATGGTCCAAGGACTGAAACGGGACAATAACCACTAACATGCAGTCCTAACAAACAAGTAATATGGGCAAGAAAAGATCAGTGCGTACCACAGTGTCCCCTATGGTAGCGGAGAAAGGGATTTACCGATAAGTACCAGTGTCCACTAGTGGACACTGGCGTTGGTGAGAACGTGGACAAAGCTTCCCTCCCGAAAAGCCTGCATCAGAGGCTGCAATAGTGTCAAAATGGTAAGACTTTACAAACAAGATATGGACTGTGGACCAAGTATTCGTATGATAAAGAAACACCTCTGCAAGCAGCCCAAGAGGTACAAACTGAGCATGGGCCATGAGCCGTGATGGAAACAGGTAGATGCTGAGCACAGGCAACATAAGCCTGACGAACAGCCAGACATATACACAATGGCGAGGGTCTGCTTGTAAGCAAGCCAACCTCGTTGGGCAGCATCATATAGCACAGAGGATCTGATTTGTGCAGGGCCACCGTATGAGCAACATAGGACCAGGGCCCCCAAACCACTTCAGGTGTTGGGGAAGAAGCATCGTCAGCCGACAAATCCAACACATCGGGATTACGGTTATGTGGAAAACAAATACCACATTGGTACGGCTTCATGTGAAGCACAGCTAGATCATTGTGGTATGAGACTGTCCGAGCGACATGTCAAGGCCCCAAGCTCCGACACTCCAAGCCAGAGCCAAAAGCAGAGCAGTCTTCCAGGGCTCAAACTCAGCTGATTGGAGGGAAGTTAACACTAGGTTGAAAGAAGTTTCCTGGTCTGTCCTGTCAGCGCTGCGTTGGATGGGGGAATCGCGTCTTTGTAAAATACCCCGCTTCCTTACCAAGTAAGGGTGGTTGGAGTATACTTACTGCTGCCTGCCTACCAATGTGTGGTGGATGCACAGGGTCTGACAGCCCTGTGGCCAGGGACCTGGACATTGGCCTCAGTAAGCCATGGCAGATACCTCCCAGATGCTTACGCGGAGCAGGCAACTTGCAGTCTGCCTGTGTAGTATTCAGATGAAGATTCAGTAACTACGATAAAAGTGAAAAGCACTGGAGACAGCCTAAAAAGCACTCTGCTCCCTCGTGCACAAATGTAAACGGAGCGTAACATCATTAAAATTCAAATCTATTCCCTCCACCTACAGTAGTGTAGAGGGGGAGGAGCCAACTTAAATTCTAAAGAAATTTAAAGTGCCAGACTAAACTCATCACCCATCTATACCCCAGTGTAATTCTGCTGCCGCCTAGTGGCTGAAGGAGAAAGTTGTTCTCCCCTCCAGGGTAGTGAATCCAGAGAAACATTGCCAGATCTTCTGGTGTATCCAGACATTTAGGGGTATATTTACTAAAGTGCAGGTTTATAGAAGTGGAGATGTTGCTCTTGGCAACCAATCAGATTCTAGTTGTCATTTATCTAGCACCCCCATACAAGGTAATAACCAGAATCTGGTTGCTATGGGCAACATCTCCACTTCTTAAAACCTGCACTTTAGTAAATATGCCACCTAGAATGAAGATGTCCACAGGATTAATGTGGATATGAAACGAAGACCCGGTTAGTGCCAGCTTCTGGCAAAAGGGTGAAACACACAATTCTGCATAGATCTCATTGAGTATTAAAGGGGTTTGGTCATTTTTATAGTCCACTGAAGTATTATTCTTTTCTGTAATCCTGCATACAGCAGTTGATCTGGCCTGTTTATCAACCAGCAGTTTAGGTCATGGGTCTTTAACCTGTGGAACGACACATCCCAGCATTCCCTGACACAGTTTTGCTATTAAGGTATGCAAAACTGATGCAGGGCATGCTGGGATGTATAGTTCCACAGCAACTGGTGGGTCGCAGTTTGAGAACGCATGGTTTAGGTCAGGTATGGGGAACATTTGGCCCTCCAGCTATTGTTGAACGACACATCCCAGCAAGCCCTGCAACAATTTTAGCATGGCCAAATCGCAAAACTAGCAAGGCATGCTGGTATGTGTAGTTCAACAACAACTGGAGGGCCAACTGTTCCTCATTCCTGGTTTAGGTTAAAGGTGGCAAGTATTACCACAGTGGCTGCTGTGCCTAATAGGCCCTACACACATGCCGATATTCTGAAAGATGTGAACGATCTCGTTCATAAATGAACGAGAACTCGTTCATATCTTTCAGTGTGGAGACTCCAGCGATGAACGATGCGCGGCCCCGCGCTCGTTCATCGCTGATCTCCCGTCGGCTGTGCATGCAGGCCAATATGGACGATCTCGTCCATATTTGCCTGCACTTCAATGCAGCCGGGTGACGGGGGGAGTGAAGAAACTTCACTCCCCCCGTCACTGCCCCCCCGCCGCCGGGTTGCTCGTCAGCCGTATCAGCCGTCGGGCACCTCGGCGGCGCATCGCCGAGTGTGTAGGGCCCCTTAGATAGTTCCAGAGTTGTTAGAGAAAAATGTGAAATTTCATTATTAAAGCAAGCTGTACACCACTGTGGGTGGAGGAAATGGCTTGGCACGAATAGGACATATTAACAGCATCCAAAAGTATCCCAAATGAGGGGTGTCATATGAGACTTCTGATCCCGTTGCACATTGTCATAACTCTACCATTCACACAAATGGACTTATGATGCCGCCGTGCCAATGTACATTTATGGGGTGTATTCAATAACTGTCGGAAGCTGCCGTCTTGTCGGAAAGACTGCAGTTTCTGACAAATAGGTTGGAAGGGGTTCCGGCCTATTTATTAAGGGCAGTTTCTCCAGCAGGGTCCACAGGTTATCCACAGGATAACATTGGGATATGATGGAGTGACAGCGGATTGGCACCAAACGATCACAAGCTTTCTGGCCTCCCAGGATGCAACAGGCTTCGTCCATATAATCCCGCCCACCGACTCAGTCAAATCCGTTTTTTGTTTGGTATGGCAGGAGCCGGGCCATGGTCACAGTGCTGCTGGTTTTTGGCAGCCCTAAGCTTTATTTGATTTTATTTTTATAGCCTTACTATAATTTGAGTGATCTTTCCGAACAGCGTCTTACACGCATATTGGAAAGAGTCACTCCAACAACAACTCCGCCGGGTTGCAACAACGCTTACCCATGGTACAAGTGCTGTCTCGACGGGCATCTGTCGGATGTAACTAGCAGGTCCAGCAGACGTTACCAGGCTGTGGCCGGAGCACATGGAGAAGGTAAGACATTGGTTCCATTTAGAAGGGGAATACAGACACAGCCACACTGTTTGGGAGGACACTACCAAACAGTAGCTGATGCGCTGCCGCCATGGGTGCTCCAGCACTAGGCCTTAGGGATCAGTAGGCACCAGGATTGGTTTGAGGCTGCGATCCCTAGGGTTGATGGCGGTGGGGAGTCAGACGCTCTCCTGGTCTCCCCCCCAAGTTCATGACCATGAACAGTTACCGTGCGTCTCCCGCCTTGAACTGATTGCCTCACTTCCATCTCAGACGCTACCACAAGGGGACTTGGTCGCAGCATAGGCCACTTCGTCTGTATACACTAAAGTTTACCGCTAGGAGACCAGGTCGCAGACAAGAGCGTCTGCATGCACTAACGTTCACTGAGCTGTGTCCACTAAAAATACCGGAGGGCAGTATACACTAGTAGCGTCTGGATCCACTCAGTGTTCGCTAACTTATTGATCGATCCTGGAAGTGGAGTGAGTCTCACTCTAGAGTAAGGGTTATACAGCACTAAATTTTTATCTACTTTTCTCTTTCATCCACTAGGGGACACTGGAGCATTCTTAGACATTAGGGGTGTGAAGCTTGCAACCGGAGGTGTGGCACAATCTAAAAATTAGCATTGTCTGCACAGCCAGCTCCTCCCCCTTCACATCCCTCCTCCCTCAGTTTGAAAAATTGTGCTTGGAGGTGAAGCACATAGGAGCTATGTTCCACAGAAAAAGTGTTTTTTTTTTTTTTGTTTTTTTTTTTCTACAAGGAATTCAGAGACTGAGTCAACCTAATGAAAAGGGGAAAAATGTATACTCCGCGCTTAATGTACACTGTATCTAATTAAATAAAACTATAGTGTGCAGTCTGTCATGTAATTAATTGACTCAGTAGAACTTCAAAGATACGTATAAATCAGTTTATATTCAATAATCTTTAAAAATGACACAATTTAAACAAACAAGCAGCATATGATTTGCAACAAATAACTATTGGGTATTAACCACAATCAATATGGCACACAATATATTAAAGTTAATATGTTATATTTACTGCATAAAATTAACATACACTGGCGACCCAGTGTTTAATAAAATGTCCCGCAAGGAATAACTCAGCCTTGTAATAAAAAGCTTCTATAGATACTGGTGTGTATTACCCCATGTGCTGGTTCCTGAGATGTTAAGTAGACAGGGTCCGTTTATGTAATTGTGCACATATATGGGTATAAGCTTCTTGGAACTAATTACAGCTGGTTTTGAAATTGCCGTATAATTACCACGGCTCTGTTCCGAGCATTTGTTGATCTTTAATAACCTGTACGTAGAACTCCGAAGGACTCTCTCCTCGTCACGGGTGTTAGACCTCACTGCGGAGGCCAGCAGCAGTCACTCAGTGCGGGCAAACGGAGTCCTGGACGTCAGCGGTATGGTACAGGAATCGGAAGCAGTGCTCCAGCTGAGAGCCGCCGGCTGAAGCGCCCGGCACGTATCAGGCCGTGGTAGATCGAAGCTGTGGAGAGCCGTGTGTGGGCTCAATTAGCGGGTCAATTCCAAACAACTGAACCTGGAAAGTGGGCGTCAACGCGTTTCGTCTCCTTGGCAACCGGAGACTTCCTCAAGACGTCTTGAGGAAGTCTCCGGTTGCCAAGGAGACGAAACGCGTGACGAGGAGAGAGTCCTTCGGAGTTCTACGTACAGGTTATTAAAGATCAACAAATGCTCGGAACAGAGCCGTGGTAATTATACGGCAATTTCAAAACCAGCTGTAATCAGTTCCAAGAAGCTTATACCCATATATGTGCACAATTACATAAACGGACCCTGTAATACACACCAGTATCTATAGAAGGTTTTTATTACAAGGCTGAGTTATTCCTTGCGGGACATTTTATTAAACACTGGGACGCCAGTGTATGTTAATTTTATGCAGTAAATATAACATATTAACTTTAATATATTGTGTGCCATATTGATTGTGGTTAATACCCAATAGTTATTTGTTGCAAATCATATGCTGCTTGTTTGTTTAAATTGTGTCATTTTTAAAGATTATTGAATATAAACTGATTTATACGTATCTTTGAAGTTCTACTGATTCAATTAATTACATGACAGACTGCACACTATAGTTTTATTTAATTAGATACAGTGTACATTAAGCGCGGAGTATACATTTTTCTCTTTGTTTTCTATATAGTTGGCAACCTAGCTAGTTGTCATACTCAGCTGCTTTTGATGCACTATTAATTAATTAACCATTGCTACCAGCGCCGGAAGATAAACAGTTAGGGACATCTGTCCTGTTCTGTTTTTTCTCACAAACCTAATGAAAAGGGGGACAAATGTCTTTAATCTTGAGAGACAATGATCCCTAATAAAGGGGACCTGCATCTCTCCACAGAAAATCCTGAGCACAGAGCAGCACAGGATCACGGGCAGTGAGTACTGGATGTTAAGGGCCCTAGTTAATCTCATCAGGCAGCAGTCCCACCGGCACTTACCCCCGCCACCAAGACCCCCGCCTCACGCTCTTCACGCTGCTGTCTTCTGGCTCTGCAGCGCAGCTTCCTCCGTCGTCCCCTTCCCTCCCTCCACTGGCGCAGGACACCTCGCGGCTGGGAACCGCAGTCCCGCCGGTCTCTGCAATCGCCTAGCTGCCTTCGTTATCGGAGGTGGAAGCAACGCAGCTTCCCCCTCCGCTTCCCTCGCCAGTGTACTATGCCCCTGCAAACCTCCCACTGTCGCATGCACTAGTACAAAGGGCACGGTGGGCTAAGCGGGGGGGGTGGGGGGGGGGACTATGACAGCGGCATGCCAAAGCCTCAGTGGCTCATCAGGAGGCACCAACACATTAAGCCCCAAACAGAAGCTTAAACATGCTGAAGGGGCGCTGAGGTTGTTTTAATGAAGTGATCAAAAATTTTTAGTGGCGGCCATCTTTCATATACAGAAGAGGTGCCAACAGGTTAGCTGACGCCCCACTAGGGACAGCCAATCAGGATGGAGGGAGGGATTCTTTATAATAGAGAGATGTTGCTCCCTCTACTGGGAATTTAGGCTCTGCTGCAATGGATTTTCAATGTGTTTTTAATGAGGATGATCTATATTTTCAAAGGACTGCTGATACACAGATCCTGAGAGAATAAAAGAAGCTACTGGATCACAAACCTGGCCTCACAGCTGAAAAAACAGTTGGGTGTGCGGGGGTTGCAACAAAGCTGATATTAAAATAATTGTTTTATTTTATTTTTTTAGTATGATTTTTTTTTATTAAAAATAAAATAAAAAAATAAACAAATTCAACCAGGTGTATCCAGTGTACCTTTTCGCCCATCATCCGTTATGGTGTTTCCATTCCTATTATAAAAGGAGAAAAAGCTGTACGGTGCGCTCAGTGGTTAAAGCACCACAAACAAGTGTAATAAGAACACTACGGGGGCAGCTCCGGGATATGCGATTCATAAGGACGCTAAACCCGGGAGCGCTATTCCAACAGGGGCATGGGAACAAGCCCTGGCAAATAATCCCAAAAGAAGAATCCCGCAGACATCAGTCCGACTGGGCTGAGGGATTTTCAAAGCTAGGGAGAATTTCTGATTAGCTTAACACCGCCAGCATACAATAAATTTTGGCGCAAGGCGGTCAGAGACACCTCACAGTTCTACTAGTCGGAGAGGGGTCTGGTCATACATTAAGGCGACTTAATTGAGACTTTGATGTCAATACTCAGGAGGAGGACCCAGAGGTTACGGGTCTAGATTTCCTTATAGAAGCGCTTAAGATACTAAACTGCAAGAGTTTAAATCTCTAGGAAGGTTGTCAAAGGAGACAATCTTACCAATACCTAATGTAACGACCTTAAAGTGCTTCAGACCGTAAGATTGAGACGGCTTTAAGGTAAACATTTTTGTAGCAACAGGTGCAGCACAGAGACCTACGAGCGTCTGTGCTTGAGCTAAGGCTGTGAGAGCATGGTCTGGACGTATTATACAGGCTATTGAGGAGGAAAATAGCTTGGAAGAAATTACCCAACTGCCGGAATGCCTTAGAGAATCAGCTTCAGACTTGTGTCAAGCCTCAAAGGATATTAGTGGGATAGCATCGTGCTTCTCTGCATAGGCCATATCGGCTAAACGGTTTTTATTGCTCAGAAGATTGGCAGGGAGGCTCTGAGACCAAGAAGGCAGTGGAATCCATCCCCTTTAGGGGTGAATGCTTTTCGGGCCAGAGTTGGACAAGTGGATTTCACGAGCTACGGCAGGGAAGTCCACCTTCCTTCCTACTCCTTTATACGAGAACCACTCCACAGGTTGGGAGAGGTTATTCGGGACTAATGTTTAATTAATTTAGATCGTAGTCCCTTCAAGCCCGAGGAGGGAGTTTCGGTACACAAGCACATAGAGCCAGAGGTAGAGGCTGTTCACAGACAACGACCAGAAAGCAGGGTAAACCTGCTGACAAAACCGTGGCATGACGGCCTACCAGATCACCTGGGGTCTTCCTTGGTGGGCGCACGTCTGGAAGGTTTTCGGGACATCTGAGCCGAAACCTCCCCAGAACTTTGGATAAACGACCTAATCCCCCAGGGGTACAAACTGGATTTTCAACAGAGGCCTCACAGTCAGTCTTTTTATGATGGTATTGCCTCAGTGTCCTCACAAAGCAAAAACATTACTGACAGCAATTCAAAAATTGCTATGGTCGGAAGTCATTACCCCGGTTCCAGCCTCTCTGAGAGGAACGGGTTTCTATTACAATCTTTTTGTCGTGCCAAAGCCAGATGGGACGGTCAGACCAATACTAAATTTAAAAAGTTTTAAACCAGTTTCTAAGGGTCTACAAATTCAAGATGGAATCAATCCAATCGGTCATTGCAGGTTTGAAACGGGGCGAGTTCATGGTATCCATGGACATAAAGGATGCATATCGGCATATCCCAATCTGGACTCCTCACCAGGCTTACTTAGGATTCGTAAAAATAGTGATCACCAGCGCTAAGTTGTATGGAGTATATATAATACACTAATTATAAAAAATCTAGGACAGTAGGTTATGTTGAAAAAGTATATATAGTAAATTTAATAAGAGTAATATCTTAAAATCACAGATGTCTTTACAACACAATTAAAAATTGATTAATCATATGAAATGACACATCCACATATCTCCTCAATAAAGTATTAGGTCATACCCCGGCTAGGACTCCCTCTGGAATTATGTCCATTTAAATTGCTGGAGAATTGATGAAAGCAATGGAGTTAAGAATGTCCCTTTTAAGCATACCAATGCAAGCGTTTCCAAGCAGATAGGGAAAACTCCAATTCCTCCACAAATGGTGATATCCAAGGGAAATGCTGTCCAATTAGTGCCGTATGGGTAATGAAAATGAGAATGTCCAACGGTGTTGAGGGGATTTTTGAAGATGTGTCCAGCAGTCTCTAACTCAACGCGTTTCGCTGGTATTAGCACCCAGCTTCCTCAGGAGTGAATGGTAGAGTCTGACTCTGGGCTCCTTATAAACCCTAAACAATTAATAAAATTCTAGACACCTGAAATACAATTATCCAACTAACCTAACTGTCCAAATAATAGTATAAAAATTATATACCATTCATATTAGTATTGGTCTCACATGTGTAAACATAATTTTATATCCAAAAACGAGATTTAGAAAGTGTTTAAAATATACATTTGATTTCTATATAATGTTCATCAAGTCCGGTCATGTGACCAATCGTCGTCACATGATCCAGTTTCCTTAGAGTAATTGGTCTGTATTGGTCAGGTGACTAGTCCGACTCGAATCTGCATCCCACCCGGCTGGTGCGCCTGCGCCAGCCGTGGGCACATCCGCACTCACCAGGATACTCCCGCGGCCCCCCACCATGCCGCGCGACCCGTGACGTCGATACACGTGACTAAGTCACGTGATCGGAGCTGGGACGCCGCACCATGGCAACGAGGCCGCAGGGAACCCAGCGAGCACGGACCGTCCACGTGCGCACCAGCCCGGCGATCCCCAAGTACTTATATTCTAAGTGGATACGGAGATACAGACATGAAATAAATCCACCAACATTAGATGTATATCTATAGTGATTATTTAGCTCAATAAAAGGACAATATGTCTAAATGTATTCGTATTAACCAGTAGCAGGAGAGACATATAATAATATTTATAAATTATTTGCTTAAAAGATAATAATGTTATTATTGTCTCCTCATTTATTCCTTTGTGATTCATAATAATATAGAGTTGAACACTACTCCCAGTGATGGATATAACATGAACATCATATCTTTAAAGATAACATTATTATTTTTTAAGCAAATAATTGATCCAGCTACAGAGTGGACGCATTAACCTTGGTGTTACAAGAAGGTTTACATCTTCCCACCTTTCCCACTCATACCCAGAGTTCTGACAAGGTTGGACAGAGGATGAGTGTGGGCAATTCTCATCGCACAGATTGGCCCCGCAGGAGTTGGTACTCCGACATGCGAGGGTTACTAGCGGAAGATCCTTGGCGGTTACCTCAGAAAGAGAGGACCTGCTATCTCCGGGACCGTTCCACCACCCAGACAGGCTGCGTTTGCCGGCGTGGCTATTGAAACCCGGATCTTAAGAAATAGAGTGATACCAGGAAAGGCCATTCATACGAGGATTGCCGCTAGGGAGCCGGTCACAGCCATGCACTACTACAGGATTTGGTAGAGACACATGGACTGGCGTCAAGAACGTGGGTGGAATTCGACGAACTTCCACTTATCCAGACTTCTACTTTTCCTTCAGGCCGGTCTAGATATAGGACTGAGGCTGGGCTCTCTGAAGGTTCAAGCTTCGGCTCTCTCCATCCTATTTCAACAGCAGATAGCATCCTTGCCAGTGGTTCAAACCTTTTTACAGGGGGTTCTGAGGATCCAACCCCCTTTTCATCCTCCCGCTGCGCATTGGGACTTAAATTGGATGTGGGAAATTTGGTGATCACCAATTTTTAAAACAATTAGCAAGAACAGACCTGAGGTATCTCCCTTGGATGGTCACATTATTGCTTGCCTTGGCTTTGGCCAGGCGGGTTTTCAGAGTTAGGAGCCTCAACGTGTAAGAGTCCCTTTTTTAATTTTTCATGAGGATAGGGCAGAACTCCGTACAAGAGCAGTTTTCCTTCCTAAGGTTGTTTCGGGGTTTCCCGTAAACCAGCCAATTGTGGTCCCATCTTTCCGGGTCTCGCAGATGGGGACGTGTCCTTGGATGTTGTCCCAGCTTTACGGGTATGCGTACAAGTTATGTCGTCCTTCAGAGAGTCGGACCTTTTGTTTGTCTTTATGATGGGCCAAAGAAGAGTTGGCCAGCATCTCAACAGTCTTTGTCTAGATGGATTAGAATTGCCATTCGGCAAGCTTATATTTCCTGTGGTAAACAGGTTCCGGTACGGACGGGTGCTCATACCACCCGATCAGTGGGTGCCTCATGGGCGGCTGTCAGAGGTGCTTCCACTATTCAACTTTACAGAGTGGCGACGTGGTCCTTAGACCGCATGTTCGCAAACTTTTACAAGTTTGATACCTTTGCGTCTGGAGACTCTAAGTTTCGGACGTTTAGTTTAACAGGCCATCAACAGCACTCCCTCCCTGGGGGGTAACTTTGGTACGTCCTCTAATGTCTAAGAATGCTCCAGTGTCCCCTAGTGGATGAAAGAGAAAAGAGGATTTTGGTACTTACCGATAAATCCATTTCTCTGAATCCTCTAGGGGACACTGGACGCCCACCTCGGTGCTGTCAACCTGCTGTGTTCAAAGTTTCTCGTTCAAAGAGTTTGTACAAACAGCGTTAGTGTCACGATCCGGGTATCTGAACGCAATTACTTGCCTTTTAGATGTCTCCTGAGGCTGGCTCAGCGTTCCAAGGCTGGATCTCATCTGTGTCTACACTCTGCATATCCCTCCTGTCACTCTGAGACGCTGTCACAGCGGCGCCATGTTTGAATCCTGCATGGCGTCTCCCGTCCTCCGCGCCGCTCCTGTGTTACAGTTTGCAGGTTGTCAGAGTGGTGCTTCATGCCTGCCGCGGCCTCCGCTGTCATCCACGTGTCTCAGTGTACAGTTGTCAATCTGGCGTCTCCTGTCCTCTGCGGCCGGCGCCGCCATTGCTGCTATGTTTCCACATGGTTTTCCAAACCAGCTTTCCCTCCAAGTACTAACATGGGCGCAGCCATGTTGGTTCCAGTCACATGTTCAATCTCCACCAATCTGCTGCGCTGTGGAATCTGCATAATTGGTCAGCCAATGCCTGCTCTGCAGCAGGTATAAGTATCCTGTGCCTGAACCAGGAAATGGTCAGTGCTTTGTTTGTCAAACCTTGTTCCAGTCTCTCTCTCCTGTGGTTGTTTCTCCAGGTTCCAGCTCCTGTCTCCAGCATCCACTGAGAGACCCGCACCTGCCTTCCATCCTGCGGTGCAGCCTGACTCTGCAGTCCTCCGTGGCTGTTCCAGTTTTCAGCTATTAACCCATCTGCTTCCAGCAGTCAGCTTTCAGCAGAATCCAGCTTCCTTAAAGTGCCGGTGTTGTTCCAGCGGATTCCTACTTACCAGCAGTATCCACTAACCACTGGTAACCACTTTTCAACTCTTCTGTTTCCACGCTCCCTAGCATCTTACAGTATCCACTCCGTGTCTTCATCACCTGGCTGGTTCCATCCAGCATCCACTCCGTGTCTTCATCACCTGGCTGATTCCATTCAGCATCCACTCCGTGTCTCTACCACCTGGCTGGTTCCATCCAGTAACTACAACAGTTTATTCAAGTTACCAGCTTCATCTAATACACCTACTGGCGTGTTCCTCGGCTATCTCCACTACTACAGCCAGGCCTGGTAAGGTTATTCCATCAAAGGACTTTAACATCTGTTCTTCAACCTACCAGTGCTATGTGATACCTTTTATGGTTAAAGTGATCCAGGAACTGTATTATCTGCCACTGCTTAGTATAAACTGTGAATGCTGTTGTTATTACACGGAGTCTGTTAATAAAACTTTTATTGACTTTTAACCTGGTTGTCATGGTCACACCTTTGGGTAATCCTTCTACACTTACATGTCCAGGGGTCTGATTAAACCTCCCAAGTTTAATTTAATTTCAGCCCCTACAACTGAGGCTTCCTCCTGTCAGCCTAAACCCTCAGTTGTGACAGTTAGTTTTTCGGTTAAGAGTTTCTTGGCTGCTGTTTGATATATTGTACAGTTCGGTTCCTCGCCAGGTGCTATAGTGTCATGTCCTTTTCTCTCAGTCAAATTTTCCAAACTGGGGGAGGAGGGATGTGAAGTGGTAGGAGCCGGCTGTGCAGACAATGCTCATTTTTAGATTGTGCCACACCTCCGATTGCAAGCTTCACACCCCTAATGTCTAAGAATGCTGCAGTGTCCCCTAGAGGATTCAGAGAAATGGATTTATCGGTAAGTACCAAAATCCTCTTTTCTCTGGCTTAGTCCACAGGTTATCCACAGGATAACATTGGGATATACCGGAGCGACAGCAGAAATGGCACCAAACGGTCACAAGCTTTCTGGCCTCCCAGGATGCATCGGGTCTTCTCCATATAATCCCACCCACTGATTCGGTCAAATCCGTTTTTTGTTTGGTGCGACAGGAGCCGGACCATGGTCACAGGGCTGCTGTTAATAGCAGCCTGAAGCTTTTATTTTATTTTTATAGTCTTAGTATGTTTTTGAGTGATCTTTCTTAATAGCGTCTTAAATGCATGCTAGAAAGAGTCACTCCAACAACTCTCCACCGGGTCGCAACAACGCTTACCTTTGCGGTATAGTGCTGTCTGTGTCGGATGATCTAGCAGGTCCAACAGACGTTACCAGGCTTTGGCCGGAGCATGGGGATAGAAGGTAAGGCATCGGTTTCCTCTTACTAGGGGGTTCCGGACACAGCTACACTGTATTGGTGGAGACTACAAACTGGTTGATGCGCCGCCACTCTTAAGTGCAACAGCGCTATGCTCTAGGGATCATAGGCGCCAGGACTAGGTGAGGCCGCGAGCCTTAGGGTTTATGTCAACGGGGGGAGTTAGACGCTCTCCTGGTCGCCCCTCCCCCAAGTTAATGACCAGTTTCCGCGCGTCTCCCGTCCATGAACTAATGACCTCACTTCCGTCTCAGATGCTACTACGAGGGTACTCAGTTGCAGCTTAGACGCTGCGATGGTGCACACTAGACTTTCCGCCTAGACCGAGTCACAGACAGGAGCGTCTGCATACACTTATCGTTCACTGAGCGTCTGTGTCCGTTAATGAGCATCTGTGTCTCTCATCAGTTATCAGAGTGACAGTGTACACTAGTAGTGTCTGAATCCACTCAGCGTCTTTAGAGCATATTGATTAATATGGAAGTGTGGTGAGTCTCCCTGTATCCCACTCTACGGAGAAAGGGTTATACAGTACTAAAATTCTCAACTTGATAGTATGAATTGTTAATTTTGGTACATATTGCATATGAGGCCTGTATATTACTGTTTTCTGCATGATATGTCTGAAAAACTGGTTAAAAACAGAAATACAATTGTCCCACTTACTTGTAAGTAATTATTATGGTTGATTGTATTCTCATATGACAATGTCTAATATTTAACATGTGACTGACTGCTAGTATGTGTGCTGACTTTTATATGTTGTCAGTTTTGTTCTGAACCTCAATTCAGGTGCACGGTTGTGGTCAGATTGATCTCACTTCTGTATATCTATATATAGGTGATTTTCAGTCACAAATTGTGTAGTTGTAAAAACAGAATATTTACTATGTCTGTGAACGGCAAAAGGGACTATGATAATTTATCAGGCACTCCTACATCCTTAACATGTTTATCTTGTAAAACAGGGTTAGTTGAAATAACCCAGTTGGTCACTTATGAGGGGTTGTGTGCAAACTGTTTTGCTTATCGGCAAAGTAAACGGCAGGATTTGGTTCAGCAACCAATAGAGCCACCATGGAGTATGGACTTTGTCTTCAATAACGGACAGATTAACTCCTGCAATTCCACCCCAGGGAATAGATTACACTATTAACTAGTGATGAGCGGATTCGGTTTCTCGGAATCTGAACCCCCCCGAACTTCACCCATTTTACACAGTTCCGAGGCAGACTCGGATCCTCCCGCCTTGCTCATCTAAGATAATCGGCATTTCAACTTGATTATGAGTAATAATTTTTATTTAGTTTGAGATTTTTGGCAGCAAAATAACGTTTTCTACATAATTCTCTTGTAAATCTATTAAGGTCCAAAAATAACTCAAAAATATTTGGTTCTTTTGTGGGAGCAAAATTAAGTCCTTTTTGTAATAAAAAGGTTTGGTCTTTTGTTAATTCATGAGAGGACAGGTTAAAAATACTTTTATCCATTATCTGAACCTTGCACGCCTGGTTTCATTTTCTTCTTCCTCCTCTACTCCCTCTCTTTCTCTGTGCTTTTTTGGGGTGGGTAAATTTAGTGACTCGTATGGATTGGGGTGGTGAAACCTGGATAGCTGGTGAAAATCCTTAGAGTGATCAGAATGTATCCTTTCTCTTGGCTGTACTTATTGGGTATTATTAATCTCAATTTGGGAGCCATTTTCGTTAGAATCATACCGATCCCGGTTTCTGATAATTTTATAAGGTCTAGGGGAACGAAAGTATGGCCTCTGAGTAGAGTTAATTCTATTTCTTATATTGTTAGGGGTTCTAGGTCTAGATGTATATTCATATCTATTTGGTTTCTTCTGCTTATTATATGATCTAATTGTATTGGTTTTATAATCTTCAATATCTCTTGAGAATTTTTTTTTTTTTTTTAAATACAATTTCTTTCTCAAATTTCCCTACTTTAGCATTATTTGTTCATCTTTTTCTTTAAAAGATGGTTGATCTTTTAATTTAAGAAGATTCTCTTTGGTCTCATCAATTTTCTCTGTAATTCTGGATACCTTCTCATTTCTATAATGAACAAGCAGTCTCATCAAGGAGAAAGAACAGAGATCTAGTGTCTCATCCCATTTCTTTTGTAATTCATGATTATCATTAATAGATGTTTAAAGATTCTAAGACCTCTCGTTATAACCTTTGCATCAATATATTTTTGAAGGGAAATGCCATCCCACCAATTTCTCATCTCTTCTTTCAATAGATCTTCCAAATGATAAAACTGCTTGTTCATATCAGGGTCAGATTTACTGGTGCAAACATCATTATCTCTGCTATTCATAAAGGTCAAATTAGTTTCCCGTCTACTTTTTCTATCATTATAACTTTTAAATTCAGTCATCAATGAATCCAGACACTAACGATATAAATTGATCTTAATAATCAAGTTACAACTGCTGCCAGGGAGTGTGCAAAAAAAGAGAAAAACTATTCGTATAAGGTGAAAAAACACCCTATCTCACGGCGCAAATTGACAGGGTAATTAACAAGGTCAACCACTCATCAGCTGCACACAATAATGAGCTTTTTGCGAAGCCCCAGAGAACACAATTACAAAACCAACAAATTGAGTGCGCTTGATGTGCTGACACTTAATTATTTGTATATCAGTTAAAAATAAACAGCGTGTTTGGATTCATTGAATAATTCAGAAACTTGCTTTCAATAAAATACCTTTACTAGGTTCATATATAATTAGATGACAATTTAATAGTAACAATTATCTGTGCAATGTACTAAAATAAAATTAGTGTAAATAAGAACACAGAGCTGGATATCTAAAGTCCGTTCTTGACCAGAGCCAGGATTTAAGTATATTCAGTGTCTCTGGTATTTGAAGCAACAATGTTATTCTTTGCAATAAAGGTAGCCAAGTGTCTTGGGTTTTGTCCCAAATAAAATCTCATGAGGTGAGTACCCTGTTTCCTTGCCTGGTGTTGTTCTAACTGCAAACAATGCTAAAGGTAAACATTCTACCCACGCTTTCCCTGTTTCTTGCATGCCCTTTTGTATTTTAAGCTTTAGGGTCCCATTCAGACGTTCTATTACTTCTGGAACCCCAAATCTGCACACTATTTCTGCTATTATTTTCCTTGCAGTAGAGATAGCATTTGCTTTTGCTTGTTCTTGTAGCTTGATGAGAGTCTTTATGTTCACTTCTTCTGCTTCTTCCTGAACATAAATGGCTGGTTCATGTTTGTTCTTTAGGGCTGCTTTTCTTGTGTCTGCAATGCATATGCATTTCCTCTACTTTCTTCTGTTTCCTTGGTGTGTGCCTTGGTCTTTATGACTGCCATTTGTTTGGGCAGTTTCAATGCTCTTGTTAGTCTTTGTATTAGATGCCCATTCTTTATAGGTTTACCTGCTGCTGTATGGAAACTTCTGTTCTTCCAGACTTCATGGGGAGAAACAATTGCATACCCCGCCACCCTGTATCCTTGAACATAATAACTAGAACCATCAGTGAAATATAAAAATTTTGGATTATGTATTGGTTTGTCATCAATCTTCCAATCTGGCTGTATTTCTTCCTCCATGAGGGCTATACAGTCTTGTTCTTGTTCCGGGTATGGTTCTGTTCTTTCCTCTGGCTGTACTTCTTCATCTTTCCCTCCTTTTGAACCGTCAGGTTCATCTTTAAGAGGTAGTAAAGTTGCAGGGTTGAGAGTGGTACATCTCTTAATAGTAAGGTTGCTTGCTAATAGAAGGGCTACTTCATATTTTGTCAGCCTTGCTGTGCTGAGATGTCTTGTAGATGTCTGTTGCAGTATTTCTGTGACTGCATGTGGAACTTGTATGGTAAGTGGATGATCTAACACAACATCTGCACATTTGTCCTTTAGGATGGCTGCTACTGACCTTATGCAGGTTGGTGATCCTTGCATCACTCCATCCAGCGCTGCTGAATAATAAGCGACCTCCTGTGTCAGGACTCCTGTTGCATGTCCCCTATGTTCATGGCAGAACAAGGTAAAGGTCTTTGTGTAGTCTGGAAGTCCCAGGGCTGGAACTGAACATATGGCTTCCTTCATCTGCTTAACTGCCACCCATTGTGTCTCTTGCTCTTCTTGGGAGTTTGTAGCAGTCTTCTTGGCATTATACAGTGGTTGCATAAGGGCTGAAGCTCCTGGTATCCAGTCTCTGATATAGGACACCAAACCTAGAAAGGCTCTTTTCTGTGTTAAGGTCTGTGGATTTGGAGCATTCAGTATAACTTTTATTCTTTCTGTTGTAAGGTGGCGTGTTCCTTGAGAAATGCAGTGTCCTAGGAATATCACCTTCTTCTGGGCAAATTTCAGCTTGGCTTGTGTCACTCGGTAGTCTTTATCTGCAAGAAACTTTAACAATGATATTGTCTTTTCTGGATACTCAGGTGCCCATTTCTTCAAGACTGTGGCCATGGCTTCTGTGAACTCTGATGGGCTTGTAGCTCCTCCTTGAGGAAGTCTTGTCCAGCAATATTGCTGTCCATCATGTGCAAGCATATCTTTGATCTGTACTCCTATGGCTGCTGTATGTTCCTTGTTCAAGGGGTACTGTTTTATAGTTACTGGTACACTTCTTGGTTTGATAGCTTCACAGGTTGGACCTTCATGGTTCCCACATCTCTTTTTTCTTTTGCCCATACCTTGTCTGGAACTCCCCATCCTCGCCAGGTTTTAATTTGTTCTGGGGTTTCTTCTTCATCCTCTTCTGTGGTGGTTGCTAGAAATATCTGTATAGCGGCTAGCACTTGATCATAGTCTGTGGGTGATAGTGCTGTCTTGAATATCACCTTGTTCCCTCTGTACAGAATACTTGCTTGTAGTTTCTGCAGCAAATCTGCTCCCAGCAAGTTGACTGGGCAGGTGGGAGATACTAGGAACACTACTGGGATTTCATGTGGATGTCCTCGTACTTGTACATTGAGGATCCTAGTTTTCCTCAGCTGGATCTTTTCTCCACTTAATCCCTTTGCTGTCACTGGTTTTCCTGTAATAAGGTGTGCTGGTACTTCTTCCTGTCTTATAACTGATTGGCTTGCCCCAGTATCAAGCAGGCAGGAAACATTTTCTCCCATTGGCAGTTTGACTTTAATAAACCCATCTTCCATTCTGTTGGGGGGGGGGGGGGTTCATCGGGAGTATCATTGGTACTGGGGTGCCGGGACTTCAGTCTGACTTATCCTTGGGGGCTTGATTGCCCCTTTTCTCTATCCAACTCTTATATGTGCGACAGTCTCTTTTGAAGTGTCCTGGTTTCTTGTACCAGAAGCATTTTCCCGATTCGGGCTTGATCATGGCTCTTCCTTCCCCTTCTAATTTTTTTCCTTCGAGCCTTCTCCTGTGACCAGGTAGACAGTTTTGGGTTTGGCTGCCTTTTTTTCCTTTTCTTCCTTTTCCAGATCTTCTAAGGCCTCTACCGTATCCAGAATTTGATCCATAGGCGTAGACCTATATGCAGGAGTACTAGTAATTAATTTCTGTTTTAGACTTGGTTTTAAACCTTTCAATACTCGGTATCTGACCATCCTTTCTCCTGCTTCTGCTTCTGGGTCCAAACCTTAATTTCGGACCATATCCTTAATTTTACAGAGGTAACTTCTAAACGGTTGTTCTCCTTGTGGTCCAATGGCTTCTGGATACCTTTGATTTCTTAAATAACACCATCTCCTTAGGCGTGCCACAAATTGTGGTCCACTGGCTATAGTTTTCCTTTGTGCTTCTAGTACATCTTCTATCTGTTCATGATAATCAGTGGCTTGTTGAGCTGCCATATCCTTAATATGTCTTAGATCACCCTCTTCTAATTTATTTTTACATATTTGTTCCACATCTACCCATGCTGCGGAATGTAAATTACACATAGTCTCCATATATAACCCAAACCGTCCAGGCTGTTTGTAGGGATCTGGGCTATCTTTTATTATGGCTGTAACTTCCATTACTGAAAAAGGGGTATGCTGTTCTCTTGTAAAAAATTGTGGTCTAAAATTATTTTGTCCTTGAACATATCCCTCCTCATCCGCTAATATAGGCTTTCCTCCTCTTGGATTGACATAGGCAAAGGAACGTACTGGGTAACAAGCAGGAACATTTAAGTTTTCTGATTCATCTTCTTCCTCAATTTCAAGCATCTGTAGAGTTTCATTTTCTGCTTCAGTGTAAAATACATTTCTTGTTCCCAGTCTCCCCTTTCTCAGTTTTCTTTTGTCTTTATGAGACAATGGGGTTCCTGAATGCATTTCCCCTTGACCGGGCAGGTTGTACGGTTTCAGTCTATTTATCATTAATGGAGTTCTGTGGCCTGTTCCTATCTGGGGTGTACAGTTGGGACATGTCATCCTCTCTGGTTCCAACAAAGATGCACATTGGGGACATTTAATTAAAATCAGGGTACTGATTCCATACTATAGGAGGTTGCCCTGGGGTTCCCAGATTTGCGGGGTAAGGGGGTGAATCTGTGACTAGTTTAGGTACTGGGACTGGTATTACAGGTGGAGGAGGGGGCGGATTGGGAATAACTGGCACATTATGGCCCTGGTTCGTTCCTGTAGTTGCTAAACAGAGCGTCATATGCTGGTCATCTTCCTTCTCTTTCTTCTTCCTTTCCTCCTCCTGCTCCCATTTCTCACTTGCTGTTAGCCAAATATAAACCTGATCCCCTTTCTTGCGTTTTTCTATCCATTCCCTATTACAGATTCTGAACTTTCTCCATTTGTCAGTGTTAAATTCCCCATCTGGAGGAAATCCTCCCCTTTTAAATACCTTGGCTATATCTTTGACTGCATGTGGTCCAACCTCCTGTTTAACTATTTCCACAGGGGTTAATTCACCCTTGCTATTAGAGGTTCCCATCCTGCCTTCTGCCAACTTATCAACACTGTCCTTCCGATATGAGTTACTAAATTCAAGTACTCTGTGTTGATTATTGGATAGATGGGTTTCCTGAACACTACAGGTTTACCTCTGTCCTACTGATTACATACACCTGTAATCATTCAGTTTCCTTATGGGTGGACTCACAATCTTCCGTTATCAAGGTATATCTCAATCTGGTGGGTCTGACAGAATAGGGACAAAAGAATCTTTCAGGTTCTGGTTCTTTCAGTATCTGGCGCAAGTCTTTGCTGTCCCTTAGATTAACAAAACCATGACATCCTATTTTTAATATACCTTTCATATAACCCACAGTTTTACCATAAACACCTTTTTGATGTCCCCTACACCATCTAAAACCTGATATATCTTTTTCAGTGCGTACAACAAATGTAATATTTACTGACCCATGAGGACCTTGCACAAACCACTTTAAACTAACAGTACAACACCCACAACCATATGAGCTTTCAAAATCAATACATTCTTCAATTTCAGACATATATTTACTAGTGATGAGCGGGTTCGGTTTCTCGGAAACCGAAGCCCCCCCGAACTTCATCCTTTTTACACGGTTCCGAGCCATACTCGGATTCTCCCGTATGGCTCGGTTAACCCGAGCGCGCCCGAACGTCATCATCCCGCTGTCGGATTCTCGCGAGATTCGGATTCTATATAAGCAGCCGCGCGTCGCCGCCATTTTCACACGTGCATTGAGATTGATAGGGAGAGGACGTGGCTGGCGTCCTCTCCGTTTATAATTGTAGAAGAGACAGTTGATTGCTTGTTTTATTACTAATTGTGGGGAGGATTGGGGAGCAGCTGTTAGGACTCGGAGTAGAGTGCAGAGTTTTGCTGATAGTGACCACCAGTTTTTTTTTATCCGTTCTCTGCCTGAAAAAAATGCTCCATACCATATCTGTGCTCAGTGTGCTGCATGATATATCTGTGCTGAGTGCTCACACTGCTTAATTGTGGGGACTGGGGAGCAGCTATAGCAGGAGTACAGTGCACAGTTTTGCTGACAGTGACCACCAGTATACGTTTGTCTGCCTGAAAAACACTCCTGTGGTGGCTTTTTTTTATACTAGTTTAGCAGTCTGCTGACAGTGTCCACCAGGTCCATTATACTGTATATAGCAGTACGGTAGGCCACTGCTGTACCTACCTCTGTGTCGTCAGTCACTCGTCATCCATTAATAATAATTTCTCTGACGTCCTAGTGGATGCTGGGGACTCCGTCAGGACCATGGGGATATAGCAGCTCCGCAGGAGACAGGGCACAATAATAAAAGCTTTAGGATCAGGTGGTGTGCACTGGCTCCTCCCCCTATGACCCTCCTCCAAGCCTCAGTTAGATTTTTGTGCCCGACGAGAAGGGTGCAATCTAGGTGGCTCTCCTGAGCTGCTTAGAATAAAAGTTTATGTTAGGTTTTTTATTTTCAGTGAGTCCTGCTGGCAACAGGCTCACTGCTACGAGGGACTTAGGGGAGAGAAGAAAACTCACCTGCTTGCAGGATGGATTTGCTTCTTAGGCTACTGGACACCATTAGCTCCAGAGGGAGTCGGAACACAGGTCTCACCCTGGGGTTCGTCCCGGAGCCGTGCCGCCGACCCCCCTTACAGATGCCGAAGTTGAAGAGGTCCAGAAACAGGCGGCAGAAGACTTTCAGTCTTCATAAGGTAGCGCACAGCACTGCAGCTGTGCGCCATTGTTGTCAGCACACTTCACCAACAGTCACCAACTGTCACTGAGGGTGCAGGGCGCTGGGGGGGGCGCTCTGGGCAGCAATGTATTATACCTTTTATGGCTAAAATACATCACATATAGCCCTTGAGGCTATATGAATGTATTTAACCCCTGCCAGATCTCACAAACTCCGGGAGAAGAGCCCGCCGAAAAGGGGGCGGGGCCTATTCTCCTCAGCACACGGCGCCATTTTCCTGCTCAGCTCTGCTGTGAGGAAGGCTCCCAGGCTCTCCCCTGCACTGCACTACAGAAACAGGGTTAAAACAGAGAGGGGGGGCACTTATTTGGCGATATGATTACATATATAAAAATGCTATAAGGGAAAACACTTGTATAAGGGGTTGTCCCTGTATAATTATAGCGTTTTTGGTGTGTGCTGGCAAACTCTCCCTCTGTCTCCCCAAAGGGCTAGTGGGGTCCTGTCCTCTGTCAGAGCATTCCCTGTGTGTGTGCTGTGTGTCGGTACGTGTGTGTCGACATGTAGGAGGACGATGTTGGTGAGGAGGCGGAGCAAATTGCCTGTATTGGTGATGTCACTCTCTAGGGAGTCGACACTGGAATGGATGGCTTATTTAGGAATTACGTGATAATGTCAACACGCTGCAAGGTCGGTTGACGACATGAGACGGCCGGCAAACAAATTAGTACCTGTCCAGGCGTCTCAGACACCGTCAGGGGCTTGTAAAAACGCCCATTTACCTCAGTCGGTCGACACAGACACGGACACTGACTCCAGTGTCGACGGTGAAGAAACAAACGTATTTTCCTTTAGGGCCACACGTTTCATGTTAAGGGCAATGAAGGAGGTGTTACATATTTCTGATACTACAAGTACCACAAATAAGGGTATTATGTAGGGTGTGAATAAACTACTTGTAGTTTTTCCTGAATCAGATAAATTAAATGAAGTGTGTGATGATACGTGGGTTTCCTCCGATAGAAAATTATTGGCGGTATACCTTTTCCCGCCAGAAGTTAGGGCGAGTTGGGAAACACACCTTAGGGTGAATAAGGCGCTCACACGCTTATAAAAACAAGTGGCGTTACCGTCTCCAGATACGGCAGCCCTCAAGGAGCCAGCTGATAGGAAGCTGAAAAATATCCTAAAAGTATATACACATATACTGGTGTTATACTACGACCAGCAATCGCCTCAGCCTGGATGTGCAGCGCTGAGGGGGCTTGGTCGGATTTCCTGACTGAAAATATTGATACCCTTGACAGGGACAAGATTTTATTGACTATAGAGCATTTTAAGGATGCATTTCTATATATGCGAGATGCGCAGAGGGATATTTGCATTCTGGCATCAAGAGTAAATGTGATGTCCATATCTGCCAGACGACAGTGGTCAGGTGATGCAGATTCCAGACGGCACATGGAAGTATTGCCGTACAAAGGGGCGGTCCATCGGACCTGGTGGCCATGGCAACAGCTGAAAAATCCACCTTTTGTTACCCCAAGTCACATCTCAGCAGAAAAGGACACAGTCTTTTCAGTCTCAGTCCTTTCGTCCCCATAAGGGCAGGCGGGCAAAAGGGCCAGTCATATCTGCCCAGGGGTAGAGGAAAGGGAAGAAGACTGCAGCAGGCAGCCCATTCCCAGAAACAGAAGCCATCCACAGCTTCTGCCAAGTCCGCAGCATGACGCTGGGGCCGTACAAGCGGACTCAGGTGCGGTAGGGGGTCATCTCAAGAGTTTCAGCACGCAGTGGGCTCACTCACAAGTGGACTCCTGGATCCTACACGTAGTATCCCAGGTGTACATTGGAAATTCGAGACGTCTCCCCCTCACAAGTTCCTGAAGTCTGCTTTACCAACGTCTCCCTCCGACAGGGAGGCAGTATTGGGAACAATTCACAGGCTGTATTCCCAGCAGGTGATAATCAAAGTACCCCTTCTACAACAAGGGAAGGGGTATTATTCCACACTATATTGTGGTACTGAAGCCAGACGGCTAGGTGAGATCTGAAATATTTGAACACTTACATACAAGCGTTCAAATCAAGATGGAGTCACTCAGAGCAGTGATAGCGAACCAGGAAGAAGGGGACGATATGGTGTCACTGGATATCAGGGACGCTTACCTACATGTCCAAATTTGCCCTTCTCACCAAGGGTACCTCAGGTTCGTGGTACAGAACTGTCACTATCAGTTCAGACGCTGCCGTTTGGATTGTCCACGGCACCCCGGGTCTTTACCAAGGTAATGGCCGAAATGATGATTCTTCTTAAAAGAAATATGGACGCTTTCCTGATAAGGGCAAGGTCCAGAGAACAGTTGGAGGTCGGAGTAGCAATATCTTAAGTAGTTCTACGACAGCACGAGTGGATTCTAAATATTCCAAAATCGCAGTTTTTTCCGACGACACGTCTACTGTTCCTAGGGATGATTCTGGACACAGTCCAGAAAAGGATGTTTTCTCCCGGAGAAGAAAGCCAGGGAGTTATCCGAGCTAGTCAGGAACCTCCTAAAACCAGGAAAAGTATCAGTGCATCATTGCACAAGGATCCTGTGAAAAATGGTGGTTTCTTACAAAGCGATCCCATTCGGTAGATTTCACGCAAGAACCTTTACGTGGGATCTGCTGGAAAAATGGTCCGGATCGCATCTTCAGATGCATCAGCGGATAACCCTGTCTCCAAGGACAAGGGTGTTTCTTCTGCGGTGGCTGCAGAGTGCTCATCTATGAAAGGGCCGCAGATTCGGCATTCAGGACTGGGTCCTGGTGACCACGGATGCCAGCCTGAGTGGCTGGGGAGCAGTCACACAAGGAAAAAATTTCCAGAGAGTGTGATCGAGTCTGGAGACTTCTCTCCACATAAATATACTGGAGCTAAGGGCAATTTACAATGCTCTAAGCTTAGCAAGACCTCTGCTTCAAGGTCAGCCGGTATTGATCCAGTGGGACAACATCACGGCAGTCGCCCACGTAAACAGACAGGGCGGCACAAGAAGCAGGAGGGAAATGGCAGAAACTGCAAGGATTCTTCGCTGGGCGAAAAATCATGTGATAACACTCTCAGCAGTGTTCATTCCGGGAGTGGAAAACTGGGAAGCAGACTTCCTCAGCAGGCATGACCTCCACCCGGGAGAGTGGGGACTTCATCGGGAAGTCTTCCACATGATTGTAAACCGTTGTGAAAAACCAAAGGTGGACATGATGGCGTCCCGTCTGAACAAAAAACTAGATATTGCGCCAGGTCAAGGGACCCTCAGGCAATAGCGGTGGACGCTCTGGTAACACTGTGGATGTACCAGTCAGAGTATGTGTTCCCTCCTATGCCTCTCATACAAAAAGTACTGAGAATCATAAGAGGGAGATGAGTAAGAATGATACTCGTGGTTCCGGATTGGCCAAGAAGGACTTGGTACCCGAAACTTCAAGAGATGTTCAGGAAGACCCGTGGCCTCTACCTTTAAGAAAGGACCTGCTCCAGCAGGGGCCTTGTCTGTTCCAAGACTTACCGCGGCCGCGTTTGACGGCATGGCGGTTGAACGCCGGATCCTGAAATGGCATTCCAGATGAAGTCATCCCTACCCTGGTCGAAGACAGGAAGGATGTAACCGCAAAACATTTTCACCGCATTTGGCGAAGATATGTTGCGTGGTGTGAGGCCAAGAAGGCCCCTACAGAGGAATTCCAACTGGGTCGTTTCCTACATTTCCTGAAAACAGGACTGTCTATGGGCCTAAAATTAGGGTCCATTAAGGTTCAAATTTCGGCCCTGTCGAATTTCTTCCAGAAAGAACTGGCTTTAGTGCCTGACGTTCAGATGTTTGTAAAAGGGGTACTGCATATACAGCCTCCTTTTGTGCCCCAGTGGCACCTTGGGATCTCAATGTTGTTTTGAGTTTCCTAAAGTCACATTGGTTTGAACCACTCACCACTGTGGACTTAAAATATCTCACATGGAAGGTGACGATGCTATTAGCCCTGGCTTCAGCCAGGCGTGTGTCAGAATTGGCGGCTTTATCATATATAAAGCCCTTACTTAATTTTTCATTCTGACAGGGCAGAATTGAGGACTCGTCCTCAATTTCTCCTTAAGGTGTTTTCTGTTTTTCACATGAACCAACCTATTGTGGTACCTGCGGGTACTAGGGACTTGGAGGACTCCAAGTTACTTGACGTTGTCAGGGCCCTGAAAAATATGTTTCCAGGAAGGCTGGAGTCAGAAAATCTGACTCGCTGTTTAGCCTGTATGCACCCAACAAGATGGGTGCTCCTGCTTCTAAGCAGACGATTGCTCGCTGGATTTGTAATACAATTCAGTTTACACATTCTGTGGCAGGCCTGCAAAAGCCAAAATCGGTAAAAGCCCATTCCAAAAGGAAGGGGGCTCATCTTGGGCGACTGCCCGAGGGGTCTCGGCTTTACAACTTTGCCGAGCAGTTACTTGGTCAGGGGAAAACACGTTTGCTAAATTCTACAAATTTGATACCCTGGCTGAGGAGGACATGGAGTTCTCTCATTCGGTGCTGCAGGGTCATCCGCACTCTCCCGCCCGTTTGGGAGCTTTGGTATAATCCCCATGGTCCTGACGGAGTCCCCAGCATCCACTAGGACGTCAGAGAAAATAAGATTTTACTTACCGATAAATCTATTTCTCGTAGTCCGTAGTGGATGCTGGGCGCCCATCCCAAGTGCGGATTGTCTGCAATACTTGTACATAGTTATTGTTACAAAAATCGGGTTATTCTTGTTGTGAGCCATCTTTTCAGAGGCTCCTTCGTTGTTATCATACTGTTAACTGGGTTCAGATCACAGGTTGTACGGTGTGATTGGTGTGGCTGGTATGAGTCTTACCCGGGATTCAATATCCTTCCTTATTATGCACGCTCGTCCGGGCACAGTATCCTAACTGAGGCTTGGAGGAGGGTCATAGGGGGAGGAGCCAGTGCACACCACCTGATCCTAAAGCTTTTATTATTGTGCCCTGTCTCCTGCGGAGCCGCTATATCCCCATGGTCCTGACGGAGTCCCCAGCATCCACTACGGACTACGAGAAATAGATTTATCGGTAAGTAAAATCTTATTAAGTATACTATCCATCCATCTACATTGTATATCTGTGGTGGCTTTTTTTCTTTATACCAGTTTAGCAGTTTGCTGACAGTGTCCACCAGGTCCATTTATTATACTGTATATAGCAGTACGGTAGGCCACTGCTGTACCTACCTCTGTGTCGTCACTCGTCGTCCATAAGTATACTATCCATCCATCTACATTGTATACCTGTGGTGGCTTTTTTTCTTTATACTAGTAGTACTAGTTTAGCAGTCTGCTGACAGTGTCCACCAGGTCCATTATACTGTATATAGCAGTACGGTAGGCCACTGCTGTACCTACCTCTGTGTCGTCACTCGTCGTCCATAAGTATACTATCCATCCATCTACATTGTATACCTGTGGTGGCTTTTTTTCTTTATACTAGTTTAGCAGTTTGCTGACAGTGTCCACCAGGTCCATTTATTATACTGTATATAGCAGTACGGTAGGCCACTGCTGTACCTACCTCTGTGTCGTCACTCGTCGTCCATAAGTATACTATCCATCCATCTACATTGTATACCTGTGGTGGCTTTTTTTCTTTATACTAGTAGTACTAGTTTAGCAGTCTGCTGACAGTGTCCACCAGGTCCATTATACTGTATATAGCAGTACGGTAGGCCACTGCTGTACCTACCTCTGTGTCGTCAGTCACTCGTCATCCATTAATAATAATAAATATACTATCCATCCATCTACATTGTATACCTGTGGTGGCTTTTTTTCTTTATACTAGTAGTACTAGTTTAGCAGTCTGCTGACAGTGTCCACCAGGTCCATTATACTGTATATAGCAGTACGGTAGGCCACTGCTGTACCTACCTCTGTGTCGTCACTCGTCGTCCATAAGTATACTATCCATCCATCTACATTGTATACCTGTGGTGCCTTTTAGTTGTGCGCATTAAAATATGGAGAACAAAAATATGGAGGTTAAAAAATAGGGAAAGATCAAGATCCACTTCCACCTCGTGCTGAAGCTGCTGCCACTAGTCATGGCCGAGACGATGAAATGCCATCAACGTCGTCTGCCAAGGCCGATGCCCAATGTCATAGTACAGAGCATGTAAAATCCAAAACACAAAAGATCAGTAAAATGACCCAAAAATCAAAATTAAAAGCGTCTGAGGAGAAGCGTAAACTTGCCAATATGCCATTTACGACACGGAGTGGCAAGGAACGGCTGAGGCCCTGGCCTATGTTCATGGCTAGTGGTTCAGCTTCACATGAGGATGGAAGCACTCATCCTCTCACTAGAAAAAATAAAAGACTTAAGCTGGCAAAAGCACAGCAAAGAACTGTGCGTTCTTCGAAACACAAATCCCCAAGGAGAGTCCAATTGTGTCGGTTGCGATGCCTGACCTTCCCAACACTTGCACCTTCCATCATTTGCACGCCCCCTGCAAGTGCTGGAAGGAGCACCCGCAGTCCAGTTCCTGATAGTCAAATTGAAGATGTCAGTGTTGAAGTACACCAGGATGAGGATATGGGTGTTGCTGGCGCTGGGGAGGAAATTGACAAGGAGGATTCTGATGGTGAGGTGGTTTGTTTAAGTCAGGCACCCGGGGAGACGCCTGTTATCCGTGGGAGGAATATGGCCATTGACATGCCTGGTCAAAATACAAAAAAAATCAGCTCTTCGGTGTGGAATTATTTCAACACAAATGCGGACAACAGGTGTCAAGCCGTGTGTTTCCTTTGTCAAGCTGTAATAAGTAGGGGTAAGGACGTTAACCACCTCGGAACATCCTCCCTTATACGTCACCTGCAGCGCATTCATTATAAGTCAGTGACAAGTTCAAAAACTTTGGGCGACAGCGGAAGCAGTCCACTGACCAGTAAATCCCTTCCTCTTGTAACCAAGCTCCTGCAAACCACACCACCAACTCCCTCAGTGTCAATTTCCTCCTTACCCAGGAAAGCCAATAGTCCTGCAGGCCATGTCACTGGCAAGTGTGACGAGTCCTCTCCTGCCTGGTATTCCTCCGATGCATCCTTGAGTGTAACGCCTACTGCTGCTGGCGCTGCTGTTGTTGCTGCTGGGAGTCGATCGTCATCCCAGAGGGGAAGTAGGAAGACCACTTGTACTACTTCCAGTAAGCAATTGACTGTCCAACAGTCCTTTGCGAGGAAGATGAAATATCACAGCAGTCATCCTGCTGCAAAGCGGATAACTGAGGCCTTGGCAGCCTGGGCGGTGAGAAACGTGGTTCCGGTATCCATCGTTAATTCAGAGCCAACTATAGACTTGATTGAGGTACTGTGTCCCCGGTACCAAATACCATCTAGGTTCCATTTCTCTAGGCAGGCAATACCGAAAATGTACACAGACCTCAGAAAAAGACCCACCAGTGTCCTAAAAAATGCAGTTGTACCCAATGTCCACTTAACCATGGACATGTGGACAAGTGGAGCAGGGCAGACTCAGGACTATATGACTGTGACAGCCCACTGGGTAGATGTATTGCCTCCCGCTGCAAGAACAGCAGCGGCGGCACCAGTAGCAGCATCTCGCAAACGCCAACTCGTTCCTAGACAGGCTACGCTTTGTATCACCGCTTTCCAGAATACGCACACAGCTAAAAACCTCTTACGGCAACTGAGGAAGATCATTGCAGAATGGTCCCCAATTGGACTCTCCTGGGGATTTGTGACATCGGACAACGCCAGCAATATTGTGCGTGCATTACATCTGGGCAAATTCCAGCACGTCCCATGTTTTGCACATACATTGAATTTGGTTGTGCAGAATTATTTAAAAAACGACAGGGGCGTGCAAGAGATGCTGTCGGTGGCCCGAAGAATTGCGGGCCACTTTCGGCGTTCAGGCACCGCGTACAGAAGACTGGAGCACCACCAAAAATACCTGAACCTGCCCTGCCATCATCTGAAGCAAGAGGTGGTAACGAGGTGGAATTCAACCCTCTATATGCTTCAGAGGATGGAGGAGCAGCAAAAGGCCATTCAAGCCTATACATCTGGCCACGATATAGGCAAAGGAGGTGGAATGAACCTGTCTCAAGCGCAGTGGAGAATGATTTCAACGTTGTGCAAGGTTCTGCAACCCTTTGAACTTGGCACACGTGAAGTCAGTTCAGACACTGCCAGCCTGAGTCAGGTCATTCCCCTCATCAGGCTTTTGCAGAAGAAGCTGGAGACATTGAAGGAGGAGCTAAAACAGAGCGATTCCGCTAGGCATGTGGGACTTGTGGATGGAGCCCTTAATACGCTTAACCAGGATTCACGGGTGGTCAATCTGTTGAAATCAGAGCACTACATTTTGGCCACCGTGCTCAATCCTAGATTTAAAACCTACGTTGTATCTCTTTCCGGTAGACACAAGTCTGCAGAGGTTCAAAGACCTGCTGGTGAGAAAATTGTCAAGTCAAGCGGAACGTGACCCATCAACAGCTCCTCCTTCACATTCTCCCGCAACTGGGGGTGCGAGAAAAAGGCTAAGAATTCCGAGCCCACCCGCTGGCAGTGATGCAGGGCAGTCTGGAGCGAGTGCTGACATCTGGTCCGGACTAAGGGACCTGCCAACGATTACTGACATGTCGTCTACTGTCACTGCATATGATTCTCTCACCATTGAAAGAATGGTGGAGGATTATATCAGTGACCGCATCCAAGTAGGCACGTCAGACAGTCCGTACGTATACTGGCAGGAAAAAGAGGCAATTTGGAGGCCCTTGCAGAAACTGGCTTTATTCTACCTAAGTTGCCCTCCCTCCAGTGTGTACTCCGAAAGAGTGTTTAGTGCAGCCGCTCACCTTGTCAGCAATCGGCGTACGAGGTTACTTCCAGAAAATGTGGAGAAGATGATGTTCATTAAAATGAATTATAATCAATTCCTCCATGGAGACATTCACCAGCAGCAATTGCCTCCAGAAAGTACACGGGGACCTGAGATGGTGGATTCCAGTGGGGACGAATTAATAATCTGTGAGGAGGGGGATGTACACAGTGAAAGGGGTGATGAATCGGACGATGATGATGAGGTGGACATCTTGCCTCCGTAGAGCCAGTTTGTGCAAGGAGAGATTGATTGCTTCTTTTTTGGTGGGGGCCCAAACCAACCAGTCATTTCAGTCACAGTCGTGTGGCAGACCCTGTCGCTGAAATGATGGGTTCGTTAAAGTGTGCATGTCCTGTTTATACAACATAAGGGTGGGTGGGAGGGCCCAAGGACAATTCCACCTTGCACCTCTTTTTTCTTTCATTTTTCTTTGCATCATGTGCTGTTAAAACACGTAAAGTAACAATTGGCGAAAAATCGCAATCAATTTGTTACTTACCGCGGTTTAAACTGTTCCAACGTCTAGAGTCAGGTGACTTGTTGCTCCTCTATTCAACTTCTTGGCTTCCCGGGTTTCGGCACCATGAAAATGTTGGAGGTAGACCTCCTTTAGCCTCAGCCTTCTCTGAGAGGACTCCCAACAACAGCCTGTCTTTTGTATTCAGAATTACCTGTGAATAGAATTTTAAATGCCGTGCAGCATGCTGGAGAAATCAAATGATCACACACTGTCTGGTGTATTCAATCTGAGTTCTGTTTAATTGCAGTTACATACATATATATATATATACTTGTTTGAAAAGGCTCAGAGGAGTTTACAGTTTAACCTCAGGGTTGTGTCCTCTTCCTGATAACACCTGCTTGTTCCCTTTCTTTTCTCCATTTCTCAGAAATGGCTTTGCCACAAGTTCTTCTTTTTGCTTCCTTTCTCAGAAATGGCTTACCCACAAGTTCTTCTTTTTGTTTTTTCAGCCAACTGTACTTTTCCTTCTCCCAGGCATATTTAAACATCTCATATCTTAATACTAAAGTAAGCTTATAATCTATTGTATATAACAAAATGGAGTGACATTAGCTTTATTGCAGAATCAGACTAATGCTTGCCCATCTACCTTCCTCACCCGCTACCCGGCTCCCGCTGGCCGTTCCTCGGCTTCCACTCCCTGGCCCTTTTACATGCTCCTGGTGTTCCAGTACACGGAGCATACAGGGCATACAGGGGGAGGAGAAGCTCACAGCACGATGTATATAGCAGCAGGAGCACGCAGCTGCACGGGGGGGGGGGGGAAGCAGCAGCAGTATGCTAGGCTGCATAGATGATATAGAAAGCATAGGCTATTAGGCTTTTCTTACACTATCCCAGGTTATATATCTGTTTCACAAGTTTATAACCTGTACTGTGATTATACTGTAAGCATGGCATGGGGGCCATTTTAACCATGCTTCCTGTTCTTCCTGTTGTGATTCCAGAACGTTCCTGTCCTACATCTCTACTCCACCGGAGGCGCAGGGGTGTTAGTGGGAATTTGGGATCACATTTCATAGGACTGGCCACGTGTACTGCACTTGGCCAGATATATATATATTACACACACCTTAGTACTATTTTACTGAGTCGTGCAAGTGGTCTGTCTTTGTATATTGTATTGTCTGTCTGCATAATGAGTAAGGCACCAGCAAAAACTAAAAAGCAGTTTCACTGCAAGATCTGTAACAGTGTGTTACCGGATGGATCTACCACATGTACAGTATGTTTTGTGAATTCAGTTACGAATACAATTTCTGCTCCGGTTTTAAAGCCGGTTTCATCCCCGGACCCTCCATGGGAAATGCTAGCCAATGTACTAGCTGGGTTGCAATCAGTATTGACCGCCACTCGACAAGAGCGGGAAGCGGCAAGATCTGAGTCTAGGGTGAGACCGCCAGAACTACCGGAGGCGTCTCAGCCTTGCCAAAAGTCCAAATCCATTTTAGGTAGACGGGATAAATTTCATGATAAAAATATACCAATGAATTGGTATATTTTAATAACGGGCGCTTTAACAGAGGTGTTTTCCTAAAGCAGCTGTTAAATAAAGGTGATAGTCAATCACCACACAGAGAAACACAAAACAATATAAAAACAGCGCTACCAGGTGCTGATATTCAAATCATTGGGTATTATTTAATAAAAATGCATTAGTGTCATAAACATATGTATTTAAAATCAACTGAAATAAAACAAGCCTCATAAGCCAGTGGTATGACCAAATATAAAGCTTTCCATGGGCTCTTGTTAAGGCCAGATGGTGATAAATGTTCCAATGCTTCAGTATAACATATCCTGCATGGATAACCGTGTGATAGTTACCAGATCCCAAGTGGAAAAGGCAGGGTATTCCACCTAGCGCGGTGATGATGATTCTGTCCTGCGCAAAATGTGAATGGCGGTTCTCCCTTTTTATTTAATGTCCACATGTATGGATCGGTCTCCGGGTGGATGAACGTGAGATGGGTCAGAGCTCTGATGACCACTGCGGGTCGTCCCAAACATCAATATCCAACTTTAAAAGAAGCAATGGATGATCAGTTCCATAAACTCACTGGCCTTGATAGTGATAAAGCTGCCAAACAGACAGTGAAACGCGTTAGGTTGCCAGTCTATGACCAGGACATCGCCAAGGCCAGTGAGTTTATGGAACTGATCATCCATTGCTTCTTTTAAAGTTGGATATTGATGTTTGGGACGACCCGCAGTGGTCATCAGAGCTCTGACCCATCTCACGTTCATCCACCCGGAGACCGATCCATACATGTGGACATTCAATAAAAAGGGAGAACCGCCATTCACATTTTGCGCAGGACAGAATCATCATCACCGCGCTAGGTGGAATACCCTGCCTTTTCCACTTGGGATCTGGTAACTATCACACGGTTATCCATGCAGGATATGTTATACTGAAGCATTGGAACATTTATCACCATCTGGCCTTAACAAGAGCCCATGGAAAGCTTTATATTTGGTCATACCACTGGCTTATGAGGCTTGTTTTATTTCAGTTGATTTTAAATACATATGTTTATGACACTAATGCATTTTTATTAAATAATACCCAATGATTTGAATATCAGCACCTGGTAGCGCTGTTTTTATATTGTTTTGGGATAAATTTCATATGTCTTATGATTTACCAGTTTTTGCTATGTTGCATTCTGACGATTCCATGCCAGACCTCACTGCGCAAGATGAGGGTGAGGAGGGCGAAGTGGAGTCAGATAGTGATGATTTTACCAGCCCAGGCATTGATAATCTCATCAGAGCGGTGCGTCAGTCTCTGAATTTTACAGAAACTGAGGAGCCTCTGACAAATGATGAAGTCGTATTTACTAAATGACAGAGATCTCCAATGTGTTTTCCTGTTTCGGAATCTCTTAATAAGATGTTAGTAGAAACACGAAAGAATCCAGATAAACGGTTTTCTATACCTCGCAGATTTAAGTCTAGTTACCCGTTTCCAGACTCGGTGACATGTACATGGGAGAATCCACCAATGGTTGATTCGTCTGTGTCAAAACTTACCAAGAAATTAACCATACCAGTGCCAACTGCTACTACGCTTAAAGACCCTTCAGACCGCAAAATAGAAACTATGCTAAAGTCCATGTATATAGCAGCAGGAGTGCTGCTGAGACCCAGGTTGGTTGGCATTTGGGTCACTAAGGCGCTCATAGTATGAATAACAGAACTCAAGTCTGCCCTACATGACGATCACCTTATACTTCTTGCTGATCAAATCTGTGAGGCTGCGGAGTATCTATGTACAGCTTCTACTGATGTCTGTCAGCTCACTTCTCGCATTTCATCGTCACTGGTTACAGTACGATGAGCACTCTGGCTGCGTTCTTGGCAAGCGGAGGCAGAGGTCAAAAGAGGTATATAGGCGTTACCTTACGAGGGCAAGAAGTTATTTGGTCCTGACTTGGACAAATGGATTTCTGAGGCCACGGGAGGAAAGTCTGTTTTCTTACCATTGCCTCCAACGGTACCAAGACGGAGATACTCTGGACCTGCGTTCAAATCCTTTAGACCTCAGCCCTTTCGCGGGCGTGGCAGAGGAACAGCCATGCCTGGTAGACGAGGTCGAGGACATGGTTTCCAACAAACCAACACCAGTCGTCAGGACGCCAAGGTCACCGACAAGCCAGTGGCATGACGGGCTCCCGGCCCATCTCGGATCTCCAATTGTGGGTGCACGCCTTCAGACGTTCCATTTGGCGTGGTTCCAGACATCCACAGATGGGTGGATCCACCATTTAGTGTTAAAAGGTTACAAAATAGAGTTCGACTGTCTTCCGCCACTGCGGTTTTTCAAGACAGGACTACCTCTCTCGGACGACAAGAGGGCGGTACTGCAAATTGCCATTCAGTCCCTACTGTATTCAGTAGTTTTGATTCAGGTCCCGGTACAACAACAGGGTCAGGGTTATTATTCTAGTCTGTTTGTGGAACCGAAGCCGGATGGCTCCGTCAGGCCAATATTGAACTTGAAGGGTCTCAATCAGTACGTCACTTACTACAGATTCAAGATGGAATCTCTGCGGTCAGTAATTGCAGGTTTAGAGCCACAGGAATTCATGATTGCGCTAGATCTCAAGGATGCGTACTTACACATTCCAATTTGGCCACCTCATCAGAGGTTCTTGCGGTTTGCAATACGCCAGAACCATTACCAGTTTCAGGCTCTACCGTTTGGCCTCTCGTCAGCGCCTCGGGTATTCACCAAAGTGATGTCTGTGATGATAGCTCATCTCAGATCCCTGGGAGTGATAATAGTTCCGTACTTGGACGATCTGCTCATCAAAGCTCCGTCTCAACAGATACTCCTCCAACATGCCTTGCTGACATACAATGTGCTAGTTCAGCACGGTTGGATTGTCAATTTAAAAAAATCAAATCTGATTCCGTCTCAACGACTTCAATTCCTAGGAATGATTCTCGATACGGTGAATCAAAGAATTTACCTACCAGAACAGAAAGTACACAGTATTCGTCATCTGGTACAGTTAGTGCTCAAGCCACGCACAGTCTCGGTACATTTGTGCATTCGCCTGTTAGGGAAAATGGTAGCAGCTTTCGAAGCGCTTCAGTTCGGAAGATTTCACTCACGTCCTTTTCAACTGGATGTGCTCGCATAGTGGTTAGGCTCGCATCTGCAGATTTAGCAGATGGTGCGGTTGTCTCCACGGGCCAGAGTATCTGTACTCTGGTGGCTCAAAGTACACAATCTCACTGCAGGGAAACGGTTCGGCATCTGGAATTGGATAATTCTAACGACTGACGCGAGGTTGGGGAGCTGTGGTCCAAAATTGTCACCTCCAGGGTCTCTGGGCGGATCACGAAAGATTGCGGTCTATAAATGTCCTGGAACAGGCAATTTACAATGCGCTACGACAAGCAGTACACATGCTTCGGTCTCAGACTGTCCAGGTGCAGTCAGACAAGGCCACGGCAGTCACGTACATCAACAAACAAGGAGGAACGAGAAGCCGCATGGCCATGCGGGAAGTAGCTTGAATCCTCAATTGGGCCGAACCTCACCAAGTGATATTGTCGGCAGTGTTCATTCCGGGAGTGGACAACTGGGAGGCGGATTATCTCAGCCGTCGGGATTTTTATCCAGGAGAATGGGCATTAAATCCAGAAGTGTTTCACATGTTGGTCCAGAGGTGGGGTTACCCACAAGTGGACCTCATGGCATCTCGCCACAATCACCAAACACCCCAGTATGTGTCCAGAACGCGAGATCCAAAGGCAGTGGATGCTCTCACAATCGCGTGGCCGTACAGCCGTTTCCGCTGCTCCCTCTGTTGCTAAAACGGATCAAACGAGAGTCCGCCACAGTCATACTAGTGGCACCTCATTGGCCTCGGAGAGCATGGTTCTCGGATCTCCGCGGGCTACTCACAGATGATCCTTGGCCGCTCCCGCTACGTCCAGACCTGTTACAACAGGGTCCGTTCCTTTACCCCGATTTAGCGCGGCTGCATTTGACGGGGTGGCTGACACCGCCCTCTTAAGAAGAGAGGGCATTCCGGAATCTGTTATACCAACCATGTTACATGCTAGGAAGCCAGTTACGGCAGCTCATCACAGAATTTGTCGTGCGTACATAGGGTGGTGTGAAGCTCGGAAGTTTCCGACATCATCTTTCAAGTTATCCCGTCTTTTGCTATTTCTACAGATGGGGTTGGATGGAGGACTACGTTTATCTACACTAAAGGTGCAGGTCTCTGCCTTGTCAGTTTACTTTCAAAGGCATTTGGCTCTTTTGCCGACTGTACACACTTTCCTGCAAGATGTCCTCAGAGTACAACCTCCATTTATACCACCTACAGCGCCATGGGACTTGAATCTGGTTTTAGATTTTTTACAGTCTTCATATATTGAACCCTTACAACAAGTGGATGTTAAGTTTCTCACTGGGAAAACCGTTTTTCTCCTAGCCTTGGCTTCAGCAAGGCGTGTTTCGGATTTCGGTGCCTTGTCACTTCCTGGGTCCCAGGAAGTGAACAAGCCCTGCGGGGTAAACCGCGTTTTCCTGATACAGCGGGTCCACCGGTACCAGCTCCAGTACATGGAATTACACCCTTATTACTGGACACATGCAGGTTATGCACATTAACTGTGCCTGTAATAATACCTTGATATTCTTTATTTAGTGTTACTTTTGGGATGACCTATATTTATTAACTTACTCTCCTGTTTTTTGATAACAGTGTTTAATCACATTGGACCCTGACCGGCTTATTCAAAACATGTGTGTCCTCTCTGGTTTTTGGTCATCCACATGGTTTATATAAATACACTACTCAGACGGTCATTTCAGCAGACCTCTTAGGCTAACACCGGCCTCTCCTATATACACAGGCACTTTGTACAATTAATAGGAACTCCTAATTTTGGGTTAATCTGAGATTGTTCAATTAACCGACATAGGGACTCCATACCAATGTACAAATTCATTCCCTGTTTGTGTAACAATTATTGATGTGCTACAAGTGTGTATAACTACATGATTTGCATATATTTGTATGCTTTATTGCAGTAACTTCTTTAGGATTATTCCAATATATATCGTACATAATTTGTGTGATTTCTGTTTTCATTTCTTGACTTCTGTGGACTCACATCTACGATCCAGGGTGCACAATACCACAGACGTGGGATTTGATGCATCCAGCCTAACGTAGAAAGCAGATCCACGGGGCGGCGCATCATGATGGCCGCATTTTACAATGGCTCCGTCTCCCCTAGGTGAAATCCATCCCCATCACCTAGCTAGACCCCTGTGGGACCGGACTCTGAATCTTAGTTTTACAGAGGAGGTCTTGCTCTACCTGAAGAGCTATCTATTGGGGCGTCTGGGGCTCTATTCACGCCGGAATCCTGCCTGCAAAGAGTCAGGCCTCCCTGGGCCCTGGTGGCGTGGTCTCACGCCATTGCCCAACGATCAGTTTTACCTAAGCCACTTACCGAGCCCCTTGCCCTCCCGCGTTCTGCCTGCATCAGTGGCTGGACTTGTGGGGCTGATCGTCGGCGGCGCCTTGTGACGGGTGGCCCGCGATCCGACTCTCCTCTCCCGTGGTGAATTGGCTGGAGCCGCTGAGAGCCCTTGTCGGAGACACAGCCGGAGCGGTTCCCCACGCTGTCTGTGCCGCATGAGTCCTGGGTCTGCTGTTCTTCCTCCCCGGAAGAACTGACTGTGCGGCGCGCTTGAGCGGCTCTGTCCGGGCGGCCCCGTGGGAGTGGTGCGCGGCGGTGGATCCCGGAACGGACGGAGAAGCCATTTGACGGAGAGTGGCCTTGGAGGATCTCCTCTCACACCGTGCACTATAGTAACCCTGCAAGCGGCTTCTGTAGGGGTCCTTGGGCTGAGTGTGAGCTGAAGTGGAGGGGAAGAGCCGTTTGCCTTCATCTTAGCCCAGATCTGAATCATCCTCCGGTGTCTTCTTGCTGGAACTCGGAGCTGGAGCCGTGCCGCTGAACACGAGAGGGACCCTGGTCACCTGGCTGCATTCCTCCCCCCGAAGGGTACTAATATTGTTTGTACATCCCCATTTTTCTCTTAACTAACATCCCTTCTTTAACCTTCCCATTTCTTTGAACCTCCCCCCCTATTGTGTATTCCATATCCCACCCTGCACTCCCTTACCAAATATTATATCTTCCCTCCCTGCTGCCTTCCCCACTTCCTCAGGTACCTGGACTTAAACATCTGCTTCCCTGGCTCGAGCCTGTGCCTGGACACATTTTGACTGTTGAGCCTATAAAATACTTTATGCGCCCCAGGACAGGCAACTGGGTCTTCCTCCTCTGTAGGGAGACAACTGTGTCCACAGCTAGCCCTTGGACATATAATCTTTCGGTGACTTTATTTTAGGAATAGCTTGAGCTACATATAACTTCACTATCAAGAGTTGGTCCAGGCTGCCTGAGTCTGGATGTTTTTGATTTAGATTTTGTTCACTTATGTTCAACAGTTAATGGTGGACATCATTCTCTGGGGAGTTGTACACAACGGATCTTTAAATGTGTCTTGAGTCCTAAATTACAACCATTCACTTACTGGTATAAGCTGGCATTGGAGATAAATGTTTTACATGCATCAATTTTATATGCTCAGGTCATGTGCTTATTGAATAAGAAGTGCTTATGACTTATGCAACAGCACCATCTAGTGGCTTGTAGTTTTACAGTTCAGCTAATATTCTGAATTCCTAACCAATCTTACTTCTGCCTTTCTGGTAGCTTTGTATTCACACACCATTCTCGGTTAAATAATTGATTGTGTTTTTTAGATTCATTAAGGGTCTGAACCTCTACATTGTGACCCTTTCGTTTCCTAATTTTTCACATTGCAGGGCATTTTTCGCTCCATTTGTTTTGAAGCAATCCTCCCCAGATATTTCAATTTATTAGTTTTTTGTTTGTTTGTTTTTTATGAGGAGACTGCTGATGATCCTCTGACGTGGGCACAATATTACCTTTAGATCTTTTAAGTTCCCATCTATTGTTTATGCCCCTGTTTTCAGTATTATAGGCATAACACGGCAGCTGTTGTTTCATTGCTGTACAATTTATCGGCTAGAGAGTACAAGAAAGTGAAGACAGCTTGGTACCTGTATGTTTTACTTTATACCATTTACGCGCCCTGCATTCTTGCTGCACAGAGCGTGCTCTCAACCTGGGGATTAGTTCAAACACTGAATATAAGTATATTGCACTTTTAAATCACCCACGTGGTTTGTTTTTACCTCTGGAGTGGCCTTGCTAGGCCTGCGATTCTATAATATTTGAAGATACTTGATTTCACCTATTGGATGACCCGGCTAGGCCTGCAAGTTTTGTAATTATATTTTGTGTTTTTTTTTTTTTCTTTCCTCTCTCTGGAACTATTCTTAATGGTACTAAGCGTTCCTTGATATAATAGTGGATATCCACGTATACTGTTGAATACACAATTACCGATGCCGTTGTAAGTTAATTTTGACGACTGTTCCGAGTACTTTGTAGCATTACTGTACTGAATGTTGGTTTAATCTATCTCTTTGAGTAGCCTTTTCCAAACCTGCATGCCCTTGCTGTAACAAAAGGCATTTACTGATCTAAAATTGAAGGTAGAGGAGAAAGGGGGGAAAAATGGATAAATATTACAACAGAACCAGTTCCCAAAAGTCCCAAAGCTCAAGTACGAGAGCGGGGAAATCTAAAAATAACCAGGGATGGTCTACTGTGCCCTCTTCCCCGGTACGCAATTCAGAAGAGGAAGATTCTTTAAGTGCCCCTTCCACTCCCATCACTGCCCCAAAAATTCCATCGGCCACTGAGATGGCACAAGAAATTTCAAAAATCATTATGCCATTAATTGATAAAAAGCTAGAAACCTTACAAACTGCATTTGATGCAGCTTTAACTAAAATAGACACCAATACTACCCGAATCGCTTCTCTAGAACAAAGGACCAGTGATTCCGAAGATCGTACTAACGCATTACAACAGTTAGTCGATACCCAAACTACCTCTATTCAAAACCTCCAGGCCAAGGTAGATGA